>NC_045802.1:73174624-73479924 GCF_009873245.2 Balaenoptera musculus
GATTCCAAAGTGGCTATAACAGAGACCAGAGAGGAAAATAATTCCTCTACCAGCTAATTTTCCAGATTCATATTATCATTATGATCATCTCAGAGATGCCCTCCTGAGAGATTGGAAAAGTATTTTCTCAAAAAGACTCACTTCATCAAACCCAAGAATCTACAACAGACGCACATTAATGAGAAGGGAAGCAATTAACACAGATGCATCGATGCTTATATTTGGAATCATATTGTCATACTCTCAACTGCTAAATTACATTTGCTTTATTTTAATACTAAAATGTCCAAGACCTTTTAGAGAGTTCAGAATTCAGTGGTAGGTTATACAACTACTCTAAAATTAAAGGCTTGCTTCAGCTAATCCAAAGCCTGGTAAATGATAGCTAAACTGCTCTCATTCATCACCTCTAAAGACCTGATATATTAAAATAGCATGTTGAGGCTGTGAATCTCAGTCCAAAATCAGAGATGTACAAGAATCTTCTGTTTTTCTGTTTTCAATGGTATCAGTTTAATTTTGAGCTTAATCAAGTCTTGCTCTCAATTTAAAGAGTCTTATAAAGTGCAAAATATGGCTGCGCATGCGTGTGCGTGCACGCGTGCGTGTGCGCTTTGGACCATAGGCAGGGGTGGGCTGGGGTCATTGGTGTTCTATTCATAATAACATCACGGTAACACCTACTGCTCCTTACTTTATGGTTCCTTTATGCCTTGCATCTTTTTTTTTTTTTTTTCTGTGCCATACTGGAGACCAAAAATTTTTGTTAGGTCCTGTCTGCTTTGATTATCTATTCAGGGTCCTCCTTAGCCACCAAGAATAAGCCACACCAGGATTCCCAATGCTCAGCCCTCTTTTTTTTTTTTTTTTCCCCTGCCCGGGGAATTCCTCTCTCTCCAATCTTCTTATCCCAAGTCAACCTGCTTTTCCCAGAAAACTGTGTTTTTCTTTTCTATCTCTTCAAATACTTTAAGTTCTCCTTTAGGCTTAGCACACTTTACATATGGAGAAAGAAAAGATGTTAAATGAAAAAAATAATGATTCAAAGCATTATTCATCCACAATTAAAGTGAAAATTGGACACTTACTTTCTAGTCTGAGCTCTTGCTTCCGTCATGCTGTGTGCTGCTCTGCACTTTCATGTGTACCCTAGATCCGCATATTTCAATGACTAAAACAAAAGTATGGGGAAGAATAGTTCCAGAAATTAAGAGGAAAATAGCAAAACAAAAATGTCCTCCAGTCCTTTTTTTTTTTTTCTATTACTGATATATTAGACAGGTCAGAGATGAAATTCAGTCAAAGCATCACAAAAAATGCCATCTATTCCTTTGTATTTTTAAACCAAAATCAAAACTACTTATTTCCTAAATTACTTTTTAAGCCATTTTTACTTTCTCCAACTGTCTTCATTCAGTTTAGCACATAACTTCAATGATTTTAACCAAATTTGAACATTACAGTAAGTGTTCAGATGAAAAGTAAATGCCTACCATGTAAATCAAAATATAGCAATCTTTATGACCAAAATCTAATATAATTGTTTAAAGTATTATGTGATTTATCCCAAGATCATGTACTAATTTTCTGCAAAGAAGAAGTTTGCCTCAAAATCTGGATAAATGGGAGAATCCTAAATTTGATCACAAGGATATCTGCTAGTATATGAACGGATTAGTGAAAGAAAAATCATCATTGTCAGCAAAATAACTAAAATACATTCTACAGAACAATGGGCAATAGATCAATAGCATTATCTTATTAAAAGAATGTTGCATTCATTTATTGTATGGGATGTAAAAGAATGGCTTAAATGACTTGAAACTTTTTATAGAGTGATCAAAACTCTATAAAGTAGTACTTGTTCAGACCATCTCCAACACTCACTTACTTTGATGTTATTTAATCTCTTTGTGCATCTGTTTTCTCAGTTTTAAAAGGTTAGTAAGAGAAACTACCTCCTAAGTGTGTACAGTTAAATGAGCTAATAATACAAGTACTGTGCTTAGAACAGTAAGGTCTGTGTGAAAGTTGACTGACAGCCTAGGCAGCCTAAGAACAGTCTGCAGCAAAATGGGTATTACAGAGCCTTTCTATAAATAAAAAAAAGGAGGTATCACTAAGCAGAAGCCATCCTCAGCCTGCCCGGGTGGCCTGGGCAGCAATTAAATCCTTAAAAGGGAGAATGGTCTCATTGTTCTGTGGTAGAATTGCAGGTTCTATGTGTGTGTGTCAACCGTGGCTATTTCCACCCAACCCAGCTGTGGAGCTACCACTGAAAAATAATGTCCTTTTGGACGTTATGATTTAGAGGGAGTTAATGAAAAATAACATTCTAATTTATCTAGTTGTGGGACCAGAAATCCTTTCCTAATCAAACGCCCTCCCCTTTGCCCAGAGAATAGGAACATTTATGAACTGTATGTTACGCTCCTTTAAGATCAGAGTCAGAAGTGCATACCTTTCACCTAAGAGGCTCTGACATGCTTCACCAAGAACTGGACGAGTTGCTTTATTTCCTCTTTCCTTTCTTTTTTCTTCTAAATAGTTGGTGTGAAAGTGTGTACAGTTGGAGCCCTGATGATTCTCCTATCATCCCTCCCTCTAATTAAAAAGGTTCCTTGTTGAACTGGTGAGAAGCCCTTTCTCGATCCCCTTGCTCTACCTGGAGCTCACATTGCCTGGAAAAGTAACCATGGAGGAGAATCAGGATTGGTGGCACCTGGCATTGGGCTAGAAAAAAAAAATCAACTCAAACTTCAGAAGCCAACAAACCCTTGAATGATGTAGGCCCACTGTGGTCCATTGGGGGTATAGCTTCTGTTCAGCTGAGTGCTTGGAAATACTTCTTCCTTGCTTATTAAGTTTTCATAGGAGTTTGTTATGTGCTATCAAAGCTAAGAAGCTCAGATGATGCTACTAGATTCACACAACCTCTCGTCAAAATGGTAAAAACTAAAAGACGTAAACAACTGTGTGCATCATGAATAAGAAAACACACCTAAGGTATGAGGCAGGGATTCGCTATGTGAGTCCAATGACACCAACGGACTTGTAACAGCACACTCCCTCGATTGGGGAGGAATTCCTTTGCCATGTTCGGAATTCTTTCACAAACGTGGAGATAAACATTTAAAGAGTTTAGGGGCTGTTTTTTATTTTTGCCAAAATGTTACAACAAAAAGTTGTTCCAAAAACAACACAGCTTTTTAGAATGTTCATCTGTTTCTGTTTTTAAAAAAGTAATATTTTGCTCAAATGAAGATATACAGGGATTAATTAAATGTAGCATTTATATCATCTTAAAAGGTACAGATTGCACTTTAAAAAATTTTATGAAAATTGCATTAAATCAAGTGGAATAAATGTTTGCTGTTAAGAAATTTCACATTTTACCCTCGGCATAACACGATCAATACACAATTTGGGTATAGTCAAGTGGCTGATACCAGACTCCCAAAAGGATTACCAGGTGTACTTTGGTCCTGGCCTCTCTTTTGTGGGAGGGGAAATAGTAAAAAATGTACAGATGGAAGGAAATTTCAGTATCAGATATCGAACAAAGCCTTATGAACACATACAACAATACTTCCTGTGTAAAGCAGTTTTATCTTCTGAGAATTTTTGAGGAAATTTTTACCTATATAATGTTGAATTCTTATAATAAAATGTAAGCCCTATTTGCCTTACTAATATATCTATAAATAGCAGCATGCTTTACTTAACCCATTTTCTCATTGACACACACCCAAGTACAGATAGTCACAAGCATGTTCATCTTCTCTTCAGGACCTTTATATGCGTGACTCCTGTTGCCCTGAATGTCCCTCATTGCCTTTTCAAAATATTTTTACTTTATATTGGAGTATAGTTGATTTACAATGTTGTGTTAGTTTCAGGTGTACAGGAAAGTGATTCAGTTATACATGTATCTATTCTTTTTCAGATTCTTTTCCCATATAGGTCATTATAGAGTATTGAGTAGAGTTCCCTGAGCTATACAGTAGGTCTTTGTAGATTATCTATTTTATATACAGTAGTGTGTATATGTTAATCCCAAACTCCTCATTTATCCCTCCCCCTCCCTTTCCCCTTTGGTAACCATAAATTTGTTTTCTAAGTCTGTGAGTCTGTTTCTGTTTTGTAAATAAGTTCATTTGTATCATTTTTTAGATTCCACATATAAGTGATATCATATGATATTTGTCTTTGTCTGACTTACTTCACTTAGTATGATAATCTCTAGGTCCATCCATGTTGCCGCAAAATGCATTATTTCATTCTTTTTTATGGCTGAGTAATATTCCATATGATATTCCAATACAAAATGCCACATCTTTATCCATTCATCTGTTGATGGACATTGAGGTTTCTTCCATGCCCCAGCTATTGTAAATCGTGCTGCAGTGAACACTGGGGTGCATGTGTCTTTTTGAATTATAGTTTTCTCAGGGTATATGCCCAGGAGTGGGATTGCTGGATCATATGGTAGTTCTATTTTCAGTTTTTTAAGGAGCCTCCATACTGTTCTCTATAGTGACTGTACCAATTTACATTCCCACCAACAGTGCAGGAGGGATCCCTTTTCTCCACATCCTCTCCAACATTTATTGTTTGTACACTTTTTGTCAGAACGTTTTCCTCCTCTCCGAAACCGTGTTCTCCCCTGCACACTCAAGCACAGAGATGTGCTTTCTTAATCATTTCTACCTGCATCGATAGTACCTACCATGTGGAACACTAACTAATTTCATGTCACCACTGTCTCTTCTCTAAGTCAGAGAGTGACTCCCTGGAAGGCAGGCCTTTCTTACACACCTGGATATCCCCTGTGCCAAATATAGCATCTGTTTAGCACATGGAATAGAGTAAAAGCTCAGTAAATATTTAATATAACAGTGAATGATCAAGCCATAAACTAAGACACCTCCAAACTATTTAGGTAAGACTCAGTTACAAGAACATTTATACCTAATGATCTTCCCAGAGTAAAGTTGCATTTCAAACATGAACTATTTCATCTGTGCTCTAGGAAACTCACTCCCAGTCATACTCAAAAGTGAAAATGGCCTTTGGCTTTTCCTTCTACTCTGACTCATTAAGCAGGAAGTAAATGTAGGCAATTAAGTATTAGTTTTGTTTTTAAAATCTACTCTCAGGCTGACCATATTGGAACTTCTGCTTGAATAACATCTCTCAGGTATCCAGACTCACATAGATTCTGTCCATACATTTCATGATCAATGAGCATTCTGTACATATTGAATGAATAGTGTTTGGGGGTCACTTAGTGTCTTTTAAGTAGAGAAGATGCCAAGCCTTTCTCTTGCACGTAGCTCGATGCAGCAATAAATGACTTGGAGCCTCACCGTGCTGTGGGCCCTCTGATGTTCCTCAGTTCCCCTTCCAGCATTGACATAGGTTGCATGGACTTAATGAAATTTTTTAAGAGAAGCGTTGCTTGCTTTTCATCACAAGATGTTAGAGTTTTTGATGCTAGGTGTCTGGACAAAGATCGGCTTTTCATGTGCATAGTAGGAAATTAAACTAGACATTCACCACCTTTGAGTTTCTCAGAACCACTGTTTGGTGCCAAAGTTGCTCATATTCTTAAATGAATTACATTCCAACTGCTGAAAAGTAATGGGTTCCCTGGAGACCAGAGGGGGAAATTGCAAGTTTCTCCATGAACTCCCCAGGGACACTTCCCTTGACTGCAGTCAGCATGAAATAGACTGATCACAGAAAGTAAGGTATTTCACTTCTTATTTGGGTTCTTTTACCCATTTCCCTGGGGCCCTTACCAATCTGGCTAAGTCTCCTTTCTGTCAGGGGTGGCCCGGGCTCAAGGAACCCAGACACTGCTAAGATCCTGTGACTTCTCTCAACTCAAGGACCAGTGTGGAAACTCCACTAAGTTTCTCCTTTGAATATCCTATAGGGTCAATTTCCCATTTGCCAGCATCAATCAGAAGAGCGTCCTGTTAAAGGTTGATCAACTCTATTACCCAATTCTGTATCTAAAATACAGCATGTAGAATATATGTAAAAGAGACAAATACTGGAAATTAAAGTCTCGCGATTCCCCATGGTCTCTCCGTGATGCTTTTCTAGTGCCCCCGGGAGTGCAGAATGAATGATATCGTCTCAGGATGCAGCCTTCTCTCCTGATCATCTCAGAGCCTGCTGCACCTCCCAGGCTGTTCTATGGCCTTGGCATAAAATACGCTGTTGCAAAGTTTTTCTTCCCCAGTCATTTTCTCTTTCTCTGATTCATGGCATCCATAGTTCTCGTTATTCTTATGTTCATTGACAAATCTCAAAGATTTTCTCCTGCACTGATTGATGGATCTGACTTCTATATAGGGCAGCATTAGCGTTGAAACAAAATCCTCAGAGCAGACATCTCTCTTCCTCATCTCTCCCGTCCCTGCACACTTAGAGGCCAGCCAGGTTTGGGTCCGTTTCTGCCCACCTCCGCGACCCTGAGCTGTGAGAATCGGCTCGTTCAGAGCTCAGCCTCTGTACTGGGTGATGGGGGTCAGCAGTCTAGATGCAGGTAAGCCATGCCTTTATGCGGAGTTTGGTATCACACCGAGACAGCCTCCATTTACTCACCAGACACTCTAGAAGCTATTCTCAAAGTAGCGATGTCTCCTGGCCACCACGCATTCCCAGGGAAATTTGCCCAAACTACTCCTCTAGAGGCATTCCTTAAGAGCAGAAGCCCAGTGAGGATAAGACCACAGCCAAGCCATGTACATTTGCAAATTTCTTCGCGCCTAAGCCTGTGCAGGTCTTTCTCCTGCAGAGGACCAATTATTTCTGCAGAAGAGTAACTCTGATCTCATTTTTTTTTCACGTTCGTCTTTTAAAAATTTTCCTTCCCTTTCAAAATATTTTTCCATATTTCTATATTATATTCATTCAGACAAAGTCCTTGAAGAGAGAGGGCTTGTCCTCCATGCATCTCCTGCGGTGGTCAGCGCTCTGCTGGCAATGACCCTCGTGATTGATGACAGTGACACTCAGCTCATGTGCAATTGACACGGTTGTCCCAGTTTGTTGCTTAGAAGCATTTTTCTCCCAAAACCACATCATTTTTAAGTTCCAGAATAAACATTACCAGGTCAACAGGGACAATCATAACTTTCCTGGGTGACTTTCAAACATTTCTGCATGTACATTGCTTATGTACTTTTCTCATTGTTTAGATCTGAATTGCCAGAGATAATTTTCGAGAGGCAGTGAAAGGTAAGAGTGTTTACACTTAAATTTGATGCCTATCATTTGTATTTGGTGATACTCTGAAAATTTTCTGAGTTTGCATCTTCTTGTAATCATTAGGCTCAAATTTAATGCTAGAATAACTTTCTGTTCACAATAGAAACAAGAAAGGTGTTTTCTCCTTTAGAGCCTGGTACCTGAGTTTATCAAAGATCCCAACTTTAACCAAATATGCGTTCTCCCTAATCTACCCCCATGAACCCATGCATGTGTCACAGTAGATGGTGGTTGTATTAGTTTCCTGAGGCTGCTGTAACAATTATGACAAACTTGATGGCTTAGAAGAACAGAAATGTATTCTATCACTGATTGGAGGCCAGAAGTCCAAAATCAGTATTTTGGGGCTGAAGTCACAGTGTCACAAGGTTATACCCCTTCCAGAGGCTCTAGGGAGACTCTCTTCCTTGCTGCTTCTAGCTTCTGGCGGCTGTGGGTAATCTCTGCTTCCATGTTCACAGCACTGTCTCCTTCTGCCTCTCTCTTATGTGGTAGCATTAAGGACCTACCTGGATAATCCAGGATCGTCTCTGCATCTCAAGTTCCTTAATCACATTTGCAAAGACCCCTTTTCCAAATAACCCAACATTGACAGGTTCAAGGGGTTAGGGCCTGATATCTTTGGGGAACATTATTCAGCCTACTACAGAGGTGTAAAGAAAGAGAGTGAAAAGTAAGAGAGGAGATTTACAAAAACCCCTCTGGGACGTGGAAAGCCCTGATTTTATTGCTGCCAGATTTTGTAACATAGGAGACAATGCCTGTGATTCTGGCAGCAACCGTTTTGGCATCAGCAGAAGAGATTTCAGATCCACACACCAAACACAAGAAGCCTCAAAACAGCCATCAGCTGGCGTGGGCACCTCTCATATGGATGGCAGCAGGCATAATTAGACCAGGCATTGGCGACGGTTCCTCTTTTGCAGGACAATACAGTGACAAAGGCATAATTGGTAGATATTGGTGGCATAGCTTCCAATTCAAACATCTGAATCAAGAGCAGACATTATGACAGTAATTCAAAGGGAGTGAGGAAAAATAGCAAATGCGAAACAGAAAACAGGAGAACTAGCTTGAGGAGTACCAGAGACCTTTCAAAGACACCTATTCTAAGGAAGAGGAGTACCAGAGACCTTTCAAAGACACCTATTCTGAGGAAGAAGTTCCAAAATTATTTGAAAGGATTTTGCAGGAACCCAGAATGCCAGCAGCATAAAGAATAGCCCCCCGCAAAATACTATTTGTACCATGTTTGCCCCCTAGGCTGGTTTGGTTTGGGAAACACAAGTGATATAACTATAGTTCCACTCCTGTGTTTCCATATAGTTTCTGATCGGCACTTTATGTAACTTCATTCTTGGGCTGTGTGGTCCATACACATTCATGCTATCTTTAGCACCAATAACGTAGATTAACTCACTGTGCTGTCAGGCTCTAAATCAAAGTTTCCCAATGGGCAACCAGTTGCCTTGGTGCCAACCCCATGTGTAAGGATGCTCAGATATTTGATTTTCTCAGAAGGCATTTTGAGATTCCTCTATCAGTTGTCAGTGTGCACTGCATTCAGCTAGCCCATTGCCATGTGCTGGGGTCCCTGCACATTTCCCCACGCTGCAGCGTCTGTCCTTTCTTGTTCATCCTGGGCACCTGTGACTCTCTGGACCTTGACAGAGTCCCTAGCGACTTGGTTCTTTATTCCTGAAGTGCTCATGGATAATGCCTCAAGATTCCAGAATAAACACTGTCTTTTCCTTACATTTAAAGATCTTTCATGAAGCAGAATAAGAAATCCAATCCAAGAGTGAGATCATTATGCTTGGATTTTTATCCCCAAGACGTTGCATATAACAGGTGCTCAAAAATGTTTCTAGAAAGAAAGAATTAACTATATATGATTAGGTGCATTGCTGATTAATGGGCGAGGCTCTGGAATGGGAAAATCCTAAATTCAGTCTTTAGTTCCCCCAAAGATAGAACTATTTGACACCATGGGCAACATGTTTGAAATGTTTACTCTCAACCCTCATCACAACTATATTGTAGATGATAACATAAACTTTCTCACACAAACTACTAAGCAATCCTGTGTAAATCTCTTTTTCTTAATGGGGAAATGCCCCTCTATTTTTTTTTTTTTTTCTCTCGCTGAAGCTGGTGCCAAGAAAAACAGATCAAATGTGACTGGTTAGGAATGAAGGTGGGTAGCCAAGAGTAGAACACTAAAACCAAATTGGGAACTAATATGGAGAGATATGGCAAGGGGCCAGCTCCTCAGAGAGGAGAAATAGAAATACGAGTGAGCTAACGTGAAAGGCAGAACTAGGGTCCAGATTAGAAGGAGAGAACAGGGTAGCTGGGATCACAGTGGGACTAAGATTGGAGCTAAGGAATTCTGGTGTCATGGTCTTACAACATTCATGTTTCTTCTTCACCAAGAAGGCAGAACTGTGTTGGTCGGTGGAGCATCCCTGGTTGTAAAACTGAGGTGCCCATAGCCAACTTGTGATGTTACCCACTTCCTGCTTATGTATGACTACATGATTCGACCACAGTAAAAATAAGCTACCACCACTTAGCAAAAGGGACCAGCTGATAAAATCTTTCCCTAGAGGATGCTGGACCCACGTAAAATCATGCTCCATCATCCCACCCCCATCTCATAATAACAACCAAAAAAAACAAAAAAAAAACATAGCTGGGTAAAATCAAATGCGTTTTGGGTTTTTTTTCTTCCCCTAAAAGAAAAGTAGGTAGCTTTAGGCTTATCTGCTTAATGGGAAGAATCTGGGTTAATGACACAAGTCATAGAGCAGCATCAGTTCAGCCCCTGTATCACATGCCCCTCAAAACAAAGCAACTGCCTATGTGGAAAAGTCTCCAAGTGTCCACAGCTTTATTTTATCAATATAACATAGTGTACCCCTGAAGTGCATTCTGAAGCGGGTCCTGACATGGCTGGTGGGAAGAGTCTTTGACTTCCCCAAACTTGTAGGGGCAATTAGGCTGAACAGTGCTCACAGAATAATCTATTAATGTAGACAATACTACAGTATTAAATGATCCTCTTAAACATGTTATATTTTGAAGAGACTTGCTCTAGATGAAAAATCTCTTACATGTTTGCATAAAAATTATATTCCATATACTTTAAACATTGGAACTACTCACGTTACCATAAGGAATGCTTTCATTCAAAATGTTTGCTTTGGACCATTGTTTCACAATGGTCATGATATTGGCATGTAAAGTTAAAATCACAGTTGTCTGTCGTAAAAACAATAGCTAAGGTTTGAATCTGAAGCCAGTCAGTGTAAATCATATAGCTCTCTACAATGCAGGTGTTATGTTCCCTTACAGAGCCACTTGGACTGCCACTCAATGTGAAGCACACCCAGACCAAGGCAGCCCTGTGTGCCTACAGAGGGTCATGGCAAGGTGTCAAGTGGAATCCCCAGCAACGCAAGGCAATCAGGCGCCAAGCCAGGGATTCCCTTGTGGCCCACCTACGGAGGACGCCTCACCCTAGTGCACTGAAAGTTCATGTGTTTTTAATTTCAATATTCTTTAACCTCTGCGGATACCATTCTGCCTAATCTGGAAGTCTAGGAAGTCTTAAAAGAAAAGAAAAGAAAAACCTAGCAAAGTAGCAGCTGACTCTAGGCTTGTTGAACTGTACTTATTGCCCTGACATAGATTAATAATTTGAGACTAGACACCATACATTTTTCATATATTCTGTAATAATGTCAAGTCAAAACTTGTTTTACGTATTTTATTTCTGTGCGTTCTCTGATGGCCAAATGCTACACTACTGAACTTAGTTGTCTCCTCTTACTAAGGAAAGTCTATTCCATTTGGCATTCAAAACTCTCTTCCAAACTGCTCCGCCCTCTCTCTGCTCACCTCTCACTACAATCCCAAATGTGCTTGAACTTCTAGGTATACACACAATCCCAGTCCTAACTCAGAAGGCTTTCATCAGCCTAGGATGCCTTTCTGTATCTCACTAACAAATTTCAATTCAATTAGGCACATACGTATTGATCCTCAGGCCCATTATGGTGCGTGGCTCATAGGTAGTACACATTTGTGTTTGTAAATAAATGATGAGATGACCACGTACAAATGTTTTCTTAAGTGCCCCATGACACAGAAGGAGACAAAGGATATGATCTTTAACCTTGAGGAACTCACAAGCTAGACAATGAGACGATAATGCAAACAACTAACAATTAAAAACGCATGAAGTAAGTTTCATCATCGTGAAGGTGATACACATGACTTCTACACACGTTCTATGACTGTGACAACCACACAGCCTCCAGAGATGTCCAGGGACTGGGAAGTGCAGTGTTCCTGTACACAAAGGAGGAATCTGGATGTGAACACACAATATTGTGTCTGCCACACTGAGCACACACTTAAAAAACTCACACTGGTGACATCCCCAGTGTATGTGACACCAGAGCAGGGCACTTCCTAATATCTCCTCCTTGATATCACATGGATTATTATGAATTATTTTTAATTATAATCAAGAAATTATTGATATTTGATATAATAGCCAGAAAGGAAATGCAGAGAGTGATTTTTGTCTCTTATAGTATTTCATATAGATGTTATAATTATGCCAGTAAACATAATAAATGTATTTATTTAATCATAGTACCAAAAAAGGGAAAGAGGCACAACTATTTCTGTAATAGTTTCTATATCTCCCCAACAGATTTAAAGTTGGAACCTTTGGATATAATAATGATATAATAATGTTGGGCAAATAATTATCCAGTAGTTAATAATGGATTTTAATAAAACTAAGATGTTTGCAAAAGGTACAATTTAGGCAGCTACTAAATAACACTACTGATGAAGCCTTTCATTTTCTTAATTGCTTCTTTAGTATCACAATAAATAGGAAGGATACATTTAAAGTTTCAAGATAATTTCATGAAAACTTTTCAGGCATGCACTAAAAGTTGAACTTCCCAAACAAAAATACACACCATGCTATGAACAGCTGTTTCACCGTTTTTTTGCAAGCAGAGATAAAAACTCTTGAGTGGTGACAGAAGCGAAATGAAGCAGCTCAAATCCTACTTTTCGGTCTTTAGAGTCACTATGATGACATCATTTATTTCAAATCTATTGCTTAAACGTAGAAACAGGCAGTACTGTTTGGGTACAGGAGCTGTGTCCAACTTGGGCCCAGAGGATTTCAAACCACTTCGAACTGAACTCTTGAAACACAAGCACGGAGCTGAGTCCTGGGGTGGCAGGAATTGACCAGGGGATGGTGAATCGTTTAATTTGATTTTCAAGTAGACAGCTGTGTTTATTAAAGGATAGCTAATAATTCTGCTAATTTAAAGGATACATGCTCAGAATAAAAACTCAACCTTAGTCATGGCATTGTTTAGAACTTAGACCAACAGAAGCTATTTGTTTTTTTTTTTTTAATCACTGACACTGCTTAGAATTGCCTGACAAGGGTGAGAACAAAAAGCAGACTGATTTTGGTTGGTGTTATTATTGCTTCCTAACTCCCTACAGACAATGACAGTGTCTCAGTCCTTTACAGTCCCCAGGAAGTGCTGCTTCCACGGTCCTGTCTTTGGTTTGTCACCGCTTCACAATATTACAATGTCCTTATCTATCAATATATTGAGAATCTGAAATGATGTCAAAGGATTATTTTTTACTTGTTTTGAATCAGGAAGAATAAGAGTCCAGAGTGCTCAGCACGTATGTGGATGAGCCCAAACCCAAGGCATAGAGTATGTAACCAAAGATAATTCTCAGTTCCAGCTGTGTGGACCATGTGTACCAGTGTAGTGTGATCCAAATTCTAGGAGCTAACTGAAAAATAACTATCCAGCAAAACCCTGGCTAGTTACTCAAAAGCCAACCAAAGATGTAGCCCTTTGAGTAAAGCCAATTCACAAGTTCACTAACAACGTTTTTATTAAAATGCGTATCTGATGCTCTTGGTACTAGGGCTACGATGGTCAGCCAAGACTGGGTCTCTTGTCCTCACTGATCATAACGGAGGAGAAAGCCAACGCATTGCGCGAGAGTAAACATAGAGTTTGTAAGACGTGCAGTGAAGGGAAAAATAAAGGGTCTAAAGGAAGCCTTTCCAGGATGTGAAATTTAACCTTTAATTTCAAGAACAAAGAGAAGTTAGCCAGTCAAGGAGGTGGGAAAACCAACCACTCCAGGTGTTTATGAAGAAGATAATTCTGAAAAGGGCTCAGTACCCGAAGAACTAAAGCAAGCGCAGTATGGGTTTAGCATCTTGCCTCAGTGGGAAAATGTGTGAGACATACAGCTGTATATAGTTAGGTGGAGGACGATTTTAGAGTATCTATCAGAATGGTAGGTCTTTAGGTTTGATCCTAAGTATCACGGATGTCATGGAAGAGTTTTACATGAACAAGGGATGTGACCAAATGTATATTGTTCTTATTGTAGATTAATCAGATTGTTACTGGAGCCTGGATTGAATAGGATTAGGAGAAGAACACTAGGAGGACATTATATGAGTGGGTGTGAGAAAGAAAGGAGGTCAAGGATGACTCCTAGCTTTCTGGCAAAAACAAACAAACAAAACACACACACACACACACACACACACACACAAAACAAGTAGAGGTGCCAAGTACAGAGTCAGGGAGTCCTAGAAGAGGGAAAAATGTGTGTGGGAGTAGAAAGTGAAGGGCTTTGTTTTCATTCTATTAAGACTGGAGATTTCTGTGAGACTTCCCACACAAATCTCCAGTCAGTTGTAAATAAAACTCTAGGCTAGGAACAAGGTTCTGAGCTAAAAGTAAATATTCCAGATATATTAGTATGTGGAATAATTTTACTAGAAAAGATACAGCAACTGGTTGTCATAAGAAAGAACAATGTATATTTTAGAATTCTGATTAGCACCTTTTCTATTTAAGATACAGTATATGGCAAATAATTTTTGCAGCAAGAATTGTTTTTCTGAGAGTCAATAAATACTTTAAAACAAATAAAAGACATTTACGTTAAAGCATTTCAGGTGAATTTCAAAAATTAAAAAAAACATTGATTTTTCTACAAAATTTTATTTTATATATGCCAATTAATAATTTATACCATACTATATAATTTATACTATATAATTAAGAATATTTACACAGCTAGTGAATCTCTCTTTTGTACACTTCTCATCTCAAAGCACATTATCAAGTAAAAGTTTAACCCTCTAACAAAACTATTGGCCTATGGAGTGTCAGTTGAATGTTTCTTAATGCATCTCTAAAATAATGTGCACTGTCACGTGTTTACAATTGAGCCAACACATAAATCTTACAACATTCTGTCCAAACGGGACGGAGAGAAAGTCATGAATGTGTCATGAATCACTCTTAAATCCCATCAGCAAATATGTACCGCTTTGTATGCCCTGGGTCCATGGAGTCAATGTTGAGTTAAAGCTATTTTTTGTTGTTGCTGTTCTCATGAAGAATCAGCTCTGAGGGGGAAGGCTGGTATTGTCTACCTCATCTAGTAAGTCTGAAGTTACAACTGCTAAGTAATGCAATGGAGAAGTGTGTGGTGCTTTAAGAACCATTGCGAGAAGCAACCATCACGTAGCACCGTGAATCTGGTGAAGGGGAGAGACGTAGGTAGAGTTCAATCCAGAAGCCACCATCAGCAGGGGTGAGGGCTATGCACGTAAGCACAGCAGCGAGCAAAGCTCAGGAACCCACAAGAATAAAGAAGGTAGCAAGAGCAGGCACCAATATAAAAGGCTTAAAGCATTTTCTCTATTTCCTAGGAAAGCCTCCTGGTACCATCGCTGCAAAATACAGGCGAGCAACCTTCAATACTGCTCTCCTGACAGGCCGCGGGCACCACAGAACACTAAGTGTAGATGAGTTGTTTGTGGCATTGTTATTTCCATTAAAAATAACTTAATCTGAAGGAGAAATATTTTAAAAATCCAATTAAATTAAAAATGAAATAAAATATAAACCTCTGAAAAAATACTTTTATTGAGATGTAATTGACAAATAACATTATACTAGTTTCAGGTGTATAGCATAATGATTCAGTACTTGTATCTATTGCAAAATGATCACCACAATAAGTCTAGTTAACATTCAGGAAAAACAAATACTTTTAAAAGTGCTCTATATTAACAATATTCGAGGTGTTACAGGTGGCATGATGTAAGAGAAAACACACCCCCTTTTAGGCTGGTGGACTCTGCTTTAAAAGGCAAACCGATTTCTATATACATGCATGTCTAGGTACCAGGGGCTCAAGGACCATATCTGAGTCTCTGAGGTGGCTTGGTGCTCAGGAAGGTGCCAGCCACATGGTAGGTGCTTGGGAGATATGGTTCAATGGACAAGTTATTTGCACCAGTTCTTAATTAGCAGTAAATTCCAGAGCCAATATTCAAACCCAAGTCAGTTCACAACCAATCTCAAGTGAAAATAGCTACCCTACCTATTTCTCTGTGATGGAAAATAGAATTGAATCATGCCTGGCTGGTCCAATTCATGGGGCTGTACTAGAACCAAAGAAGACGTTATTATGTGAGAATGTGTTTTGTAAAATATGATCCACTGGAAAAATATAAGTAATTGAAAAATGGAGTTGTAATAAATGTGTATCACTCCTTTCAAAGTCAGAGTCACTACTGTCTAGGAATAGAGAATTGGAAAAGAGACCTATCTTAAAGCAGAATTTTTACCTTTGTAAAGGGAGATTCTGAAATCTCTAGCATATGATTTCTTAAATGTTCAGTGCTGTGTATTTAGGTTCTTAGATAATGACATTGTTATTTTAATGTAAACCCAGGAGAGCATTATATATTATTCAACACGAATCCCAACAAACTCTTCAAATTACTTTTTCCCCAACCTATTCAAGCACCCTGAAAAGAAGAATATAATTTGTATTTTGGAAACTTTAAAGTGATTTTTTTTTTTTTTTTTTTTTTTGTCTTTGCTGTAAGATAAAAATAGCCACCAATTTCCTGGGGCCAGTCTTGATCAATAGATATCTGACCTCTGAGAGCATCACAAACGGTGGAAATTATTTTGGGTCTTCCTCCATATTTTCACTAAAAGTCTTTCTGCTGGAGGCTCTAGCCAGTGCAGAGAGAGTAATGCCAATGCTTTGAAAGAAATATCTGATCAGATGTGAAGGAAATGCCTCAACTTCTTCATCTAAAGCCACATAATACCTTTTTTCTTATTCTTTCTAGATTTACAACTCTTAATTAGCCAATGATATAGAATTTGGATATTAAAGAATTTGAATCACTTATACGCAGTCAGAAAAAACAGAGAAAACTCTATAAACTATAGATTCAATGTTTAACTTTAGAGTTAAGATTCGAATACACAATTTCATGCTGGTTTGGGGGCTACAGTTTCAGCTGGGCATTATCAGGTGATACAGACCGCATCTCATGTTACTACTAGATCCACATCACATCATCATTTCAAACTTTAATGTACACAAATAATGAGGCATCTTTTTAAACGGAGCTATGGTTTCTGTACACCTGGAGTACCACCCGAGAGTCTGAACTTCTAACAAGGCCAGCTGATCTAACGATGCTGGCCCACAGGCCACACTCCTAGAAGCAAAAACCCATATCAAGCCTCAGCTCATTTCCACCTCTTAGACCTGAAGTTAGCTCTCCAGTCTGGCTCCTTCTCAGCTTCTCTCTAATTGCCATGTGACACCAATAAGATCGATGACAATGCTGTTGTCCAAGTTTGCCTGGAGTTAATAGAACATTTGGAGGGTATTTTTTTAACAAATTTTGTGTTTTCATTATGCTCCACTTTACTAATTTGTATCACAAGTCATACTTCCAAAAATGCAATTATGGGGCTTCCCTGGTGGCGCAGTGGTTGAGAATCCGCCTGCCAATGCAGGGGACACGGGTTCGAGCCCTGGTCTGGGAAGATCCCACATGCCGCGGAGCAACTAGGCCCGTGAGCCACAACTGCTGAGCCTGCGCGTCTGGAGCCTGTGCTCCGCGACAAAAGAGGCCACGATAGTGAGAGGCCCGCGCACCGCGATGAAGAGTGGCCCCCGCTTGCCGCAACTAGAGAAAGTCCTCACAGAAACGAAGACCCAACACAGCCAAAAATAAACAATTAATTAATTAATTAATTTTTTTAAAATGCAATTATAAAACAACTATCTGATAGAAATCCTATGAAAATAGTCCAGTTTCCTATTCTTACCAAAGAATAGCAGTTGTAGAGTTGTCATTTTTGACATCATAAACACCAAAAGTTGAATCTTGCTATCTCAACAAAATGAATCGATTTATTGGAAAGACGTAGGGTAATCAAAGAATTGGTGTGATTTGGGGCCAGATGGGAGGAAGCCCAGGTGAGGGCTCAGGCTGGCCCTTGGCTGGCAGCTTCTATCAGGGCAGTGTCTCTGAATTCTACTGTGTCCCTTAATCTTTGTTGTTGTAGATCAAGACCCAGAATCCTAGTACCAAGCTTCTGATCGGCAGGGTTTAGGTCAAGTGCCTATTCCCTCCTCCCCAACCAAGATCAGACGAAACTTTGCCCCAACATGAAAGGTCAGAGTGGGGAGCAGACCCAGGAAGCTGATTTCCAGCTGAGAACAGAAAACAGGGGTTCCTCCATCAAGGGAGCAGGGCTGCCAGGTGAAGGCTGTAAGTTTGGACACTCAGAGGTAGAAAAAGCCACAAACGTTGCTATGCGCAGGTAATCGAGTGCTCTATTAAAGTGTGCCACGTGGTCATACAATTGTCTTTAAACAAATACCTCAGAAAACACACGATGTTAAAAAAATTGTAGACACCTGCTTAAATTTTACAGGAGGCAGGTTTTCATGGTTAAAGGAAACCAACTTATGTATGTAAGACCTTTAATTAGCTGCTTTTATTTTGTAACAATTACAGGACACACAAATGCTACATTTTCTTCTGAGATGTGGTCTTGGAAGAAACAATTATTCTATTGATGCTGGGATGTGGGTGCACGGTCTCTTCTTTAATAGCACTTTCTACTTCAAATCTGTTAAATGAACATTTCTTTCTCTCTTTTTAGTGAATATCAAAGAAAAGAAAAAGGAAAAGGCGGTTCAGTCAGAAAATCCTACAATCTCTAGAATACAGAGATACCATTTGCACACGCGCAGCAAACACCAGCATCACTTTTGTTTAGAAGAAATAAAAATTGAATATATATTTGTATTGTCAGTAGTTTTCTCCTTAAACAGAAACACTTCGGTTGTCTTTACCATGTCTGGTTATTTAAATTATTTTTAATGTGGCAAAGGCCTTGGAATTAATCAGCCCCATCTGCATACACAAAAGACATGACACAGGGAACAAAAAACGTCTGAGGACAAATCTAGGCTTCCTTTCACAGGCAATAGGGGAAATTAGTGTCATCACTAGGTTGAAGACATAAAGAGATTCAAAATTAAAAATCCTTTGAACACTTCCAACAAGATTCCTATAATCAGCTGAAAGATAAGTAATGATCAAAGCCCTTTAAAACAGTATTGTTCACTCCATTAGAACTGTTTAAATGTACCCTACTATTCACCAGAAATTACACAAGATTACTGCAGAAGCTATGCTATTGTTTCAGCTAGGCACCCAGATGTTTTAAGGATGGCTACGCCCACCGGCGTAAGGTTAAAAGCCAAGATACAAAAACAGCTGCAGTTATAAACCTTAATTACCAAGAACATCCCACCACATAGGTACCCAATTGCCCTGACAAATTGATTTATCCTGAGCAGAGTGGGCTGGAGTTGATGTTTGGGGATTGGGAAGGCAGATTAGTAGAACGGCAAGTTCATTTCTACATGGGATCACGTTTTGTCTAATTCTCCAAACAAACCCTTCCAGAGCCCTCACTAACTTTGTATCTGGGGAACGTTAACCTCCTAAAGATTCCTTTTTCATTCAGTCCATGTTATCCCAGCTCCAGTACTATGGGTGAAAAGAGATAAGCACGTTTCTAAACACCTCATTACCACTGTTATTTTATGCAGTCGCCCAGGGATATTCCAGCAGTGCCACATCGGGACCTGAGAACATTCCTAAGCAGGAGACCAGAGTAATGAACGTTTGACAGATTTACTGACTCTTTTACTCTTCCTCCCCCGATGTACTGTGAGATTTAATAACAATATTGTTATTGCTTTTACTGATAACAATTTGGAGAGGACATCTTCTGTCTCCATCTTTTAAACACTTTGGAGGTTTCACATGACACCGCTGATCACTAGCTGAAGATGATGAAAGAATTAGCAGGACTTTAGAAACTGATTTCTACCAGCCATTTGGAAAACGTAGAGCAATTTCAGTTTTATGTTCCAGGCAATATCGCTTTAAATGTCACAGACAACACTGAGAGAGGGAGATGTTACAAGCGGAGTATAATCTCTGAAGTTGTGTGAACAGAATCAAAATCGAGTAGGTATGGGTTAAAGTATGGTGCGTGTAGTGTCAAATTTTAAACTTCTGCCCAGTTCTGAACATTTAGCCCTAGATTTTTTCACCTTCCCACGCTGTCTTCAACTCCCAAATATTGTATCATAGGTGAAGCAAGGATAAAATGAACATAATCATTATCCTTAAAGAATGCTGAAACTTGAAAATGTTAGGAAAATTTGGAGAAGTGTAATTCCACTGGGTTTGCCTTAGAATCTTGGGAGTGGCTTGAAGAGGCCGTAACATCTTTATATTTAATAATCAAACAGCAGAAATCACTGCCTTCAGCCATGACTTCTGGGCGTCATCCTTTCCCCATCCTCACATATGAATTCTAGGGAAATCGCAGGGCGATAGCTTCGATTTTTTGTATTGTAAGACAGTGATTTCCGAATACAAGTTGCATCAAAATTACCATCAGGAGTTGTTAATGCTAATAACCACAATAATCATAATAATCATAATTACATTTACTGAGCGCCCACTAAGTTCTTCACTAACCACTTCTTAAGCATAATCTCTTCCAAAGACTCAAATGTTTTAGAAAATCAGAATCTCTAGAGGTGACGCCCTGGCACCCCTCAGATGATTTCATTAATACTGTGGTTTGAAAAAAACAACAACAGCTGTGAAAAAATGACATTACTCTCCAACTATGTTCCCAAACCCTGGGGGTGAATAGTTATTGGTGAATAGAGGGTTTAAGATGCCTCAGGGAAAACCTGGCCCACCCTCTCCCAAATTCACAGGAGGTTTTAAGTAAGTCATGGAGGAGATCTTTGGAAGGCTTTAATTTTTTCCCAGTATGACCCTGGGCTTGCACACTTCTCTGTCATTAGGCTGTATTTCCAAGTTCCTTGGAGACTTTTGAGATGCACTGGCCCATGTTACATCCGGTACCATGCTGATCCAAAATGGACCTTGTGATTAGCACCCTTGTTCTGTGCAAAGACTCCAGGGTGTTTATCACTGATTTGTGGAGTTCTTTGTACTAAGTGAGGAGTGAGCTTTGGATGAAGATCTGTAGACTCTAAGTTCCTGGCAAAGCACATCTTGAAATTAATTTGAGAAACCATGATCCTCCAGGCCTTCACGTATACTAGTCCTTCCATTTGGAAGAATTTTCCATCAGTCCAGGCACTTTCAGCTGGTGAAATCTGAATCATTTTTTTCTGGTCCTTAAATCCTCTTAATATATTTTATAAATGAAACGTAAAATAGCCAGAGGAGCCAGAATAGACTATGACTTAACCAAGGGCAGGCACTGATTTTATTTATTTTCGTAGCACCTGTATCTAGCAAGCTGTTTCTTGCTTTTAAGCACAAGGTAGAACTTCAAAATATGCTTATTGAATGCATGAACAGAGCTTTCAAGAGTAATATAACATTTTTAGACTATAGAAAAGTACAAAAGTTGCTTTTGTGGATACATTTCATTGAGAAATTTGGATTCTTTAAAGCAAAATTTTTGCAGCTATCAAAGTCTATTTTTTAAAATACAGCATATGGAACTTCATTATATTTGAGTGATCTAATATCTAATTTGAAAAAAGAAATGGTCCATGAGTTGACTCTGGAAGTGGTTTAAGTCCTCACTTAGACCATGGTAAGCTATAGATAACTCATGGTACGAAATGTGTGTTCTCCATGAATGCCTTCATCAACTAGACCCTAAAAGAATACATACAGAAAATGAACAGGTTTGTTTAGTTGAATTGCTCTTTCCATGAAGATCACAGGTCATTTCTAGTCTTTTGTTCACTAAATATTCCAACAACTTTGAACAAGAATTAAGTGATTCAGGGAGATCAGCTCGGTGCTTTGTGACTACCTAGAGGGGTGGGATAGGGAGGGTGGGAGGGAGGGAGATGCAAGAGGGAAGAGATATGGGAACATATGTATATGTATAACTGATTCACTTTGTTATAAAGCAGAAACTAACACACCATTGTAAAGCAATTATACTCCAATAAAGATGTTTAAAAAAAAAAAGAATTAAGTGATTGACTTTGATATGCACCCTAAATAATGTAAAGACACCTAATCAAAGAACTTTCACATAGCATACTAAATAATCTGGCAGAAAACCACCACGGTAAAGCTGCAATTCTTTGGAGTAGAAGGCACCTACATGAAATTGATGTGAAATGTAGAGAGTTAACCAAAACTGACTTTTTAAAACCACTTTTAAATGGATAATATTGCCAAAACCTAAAGGAACTTCTAGTTTGCATGAAGTAAGTAGTACGTTTCACTGAAAATGAGTTAAAGTGTTTTCAGTATTTGCACTACATGACAAGCTATAGGCAATGCAGACAGGGCTGGGTTTTATTATATGCTCCTCACATTTTGCTTAAAATTTTGATTTTGACTCTTTAAATATACACTTAAGATATCTTCATGATCGAAGAAAAAGGCATGTAAAAATCTGTTGAATGCATGCCCTATCAGAATGATTGCTACTGGCTGGGTATTTTCTCCATTATTCCATTTTAAATTAGCCATGTCAAACTCCTGCCTCCTAGCCATTTGGCAGGGGTAGCTTAATGAGATTAAAAAAAAAAAAAGAAAGAAACAAGAAAGAGAGAGAAAGAGCTAATGGGCTAGATTGCTTTGCTTTGGTAGACCTGAACTGAAAATGCTTTTTTCAATATAGATTTGTTTTAATGAACACCACGTCAACCTGCCCTTATTCATCTTTATGTGAATCTTACATTTGAATATATCAAGTATCAGCATTGGCAGTGCAATTTGCATGCCCAGTTTTGAAAGGCAAACTCTTCTGTTCGTGACAACATTCAAACTGCCACACAAGCACTGTGTTCATAGTTATAGATAAGGTAATTTGAATTTTTTCCTCTATAACACATTGTGGAAAAAAATAAGGAAGAAGATAATGAGAGTTTTATCCCAGAATGAGGTCATCATTTGATTACCAGGTCCAAATCCAACCACACCTAGGTATAGCCAACTCCGTCCCATACCTTACGTTCGCATGCAATCTTTTTTACTCAGTTTTCTAAGGAACAAGAAACATCTGTCTTTTTCAGTCTCTTCACAGCATCCAACTCCATGGACAGATGTTTTCAAAACCACGTTGTCTGTGAACATTTAAAGGAATACTGTATTTGCATAAACTCTGGGAATTCCAAGCTTCGTGCTTTCCATACTGTTTTAGTTTTTTAAATCAATATTTTTTTGTTCTGTACCCATCATTTTGTTTTACTTCTCATAAAGCAGACATTGTGTGCACACATCTGTTAAATCTGGGCTGCATATATTACAGTTCTGTTCTTCCAGAAACAGGAAGGATTAATTACCACAGACCGGCTCTAGAAGCACCCCCGTGTTTCTTAACACACAAAATTAATTCAGAGTTGACAAAACTCTTTCAGACACAGCCTGCTTCCTGCTGATGACGCTTTATTAGCATATTCTTCCCAGAAAAAAAATGCCTCCTAGACCCTTTTTACCTCTCCTCTGAGTTCAATTTGTATAGCACTGAGTGACAGGCAGCAAAATGGCTTGAATATATGGAAGGCAAGTTGCCAAAATCCTCCCGATAGAAGCACTTTGGAGCCTTTGTTCTGAGCCCATTAAAGTCACAGAAGGTCCATGTACTGTAGACAGTGTGGGGCAGGCAGGATGTTCTCAGTAAGACAAAACAGCAGGTGATAAATGACATTAAATAACAGTGAGAATTTACCACAGACTAAATTAACTACTGGAGTGAAATGTTCTCAGCTCTAAGGCTATATTAACACTGAATGTATAATTAGGCGATTATCATTCTTTTTAGTGTTTGAGGAGTCTACATGTAAACATGATGAAGACAGCCCCATCTGACTCTGGAGACACAGGGCTGGGAGTGGTTCGAAGAATGCTGGAGAATAATTCTTCTTTCAGTCCTTATAAAGTCAATTGTAAAAATAAGTGCTTGGAAGTGAATTAGATTGTTGGATATCTTACACACACACACACACACACACACTTGAAATCTGCAGCCTCAGAGAACAGACTGCCAGGAAATCAAACCCTCAAAAATACATCTTGTTGATGTTCTTGAAATTAATCAGAACTTGATTACTGGCAAGAGAATTTTTTTCAGGTGCACATTAATCTGTGGTTTTCTTTTTCCATTAGAGACAATATCCTTTAAAATACTCAATTTCTGTTCTAAATCGTAAGGAATTCCTTTATGACCTTTGCCATGTTTGTGGCCTTAGAAGAGCATTTCACTTTGGTTTTCCCCTCAAGTCTCTAAGAATCTAAAGAAATGCAATCGAATTTTTCCAAAAAAAAAAAAAAAAAAAACGTGTCAGGGAAAGAAAATGAACTGCTACATTGATCATTGACTAAATTCTCCCCAAATCATCACATAGCAATAGCTTTGTCAAATGCCCTTAAAGGAAATACTAATAAAAATAGAAAATGATAATAATCTTTAAACTTCTTAAAATCATTTTTCTTTGCACACTATTTTTCTCTCCCAGACCCATGCTTACGTCTGATGAATAGTATTTCAGTTTTCTGCCCATCCAACCCCATCCTAAAGGGGGAATAAGTTCCTAATGATGCCAGGAGCACATATGGGCCTTTGGTAGAATTCTCACCGTGTAACATCTTGTGCACTTTCCATGAGGATCTCTTTTAAAGCTAGAACACTTCATTTTTGGCAACCAAGCTCTGTATGTCTAGACACATTATAGTGCTTGGTTACAATTGTATTTCCATAATAAACTAGTATCCATTCATTCATAACTTTCTCAAAAAATTCTCCTTTTGGGCTTTAAACACTCCAGGCTTAGCTTTAGCCAAAAGGTGAATATTTGGAAAGTTTCTGCTAAATCCATTTTATCAGCTATTGACTTCTATGACTCAGAAAATCATTTTCCATATGTCCACAAGAATTATTACCCCCAAAAATAACCCATGAGGAGCTGACTTTTATAATTTAAAGTTTTGAATATGACTAGTCCTTTGAGAAACAAGCTCAAAAGTTAGAATGAAAGATTCAAATTTAAAACCAAAATTTTTCTATGTACATATTCCACTAAAGCATAAACACATGCACACACAATTCCAATTTTTCAATTCTTTTGGAATTGGATGCACTTATATGTGCATCCCTTTCCTCTTATTATTTTTGTCTAGAAAAAAATTATTAGCAAAATCCTAACTAAATATTAGAATTCAAGGCTAGTTTATAACTTCCATAGCGGAGAAACTGTAACATTTTCTAACATGGCTGTACTTTGCAATAGCATGTTGTATCCAGACAGCCTTGGGCCCATGCACTGCTTCGCATACAATACCTCTCTGTGTGGATGATTTTTAAATCTGTACTAATTTGATTTTTCCCTTTTTCTTTTTTGACATAATCTAGAAAGATCATAAATATAACACATGTATGAAATAACTGAATATAGCACTGGGGCCAATTTGCTCATTCCAACCCATTTCGTCTCTTAAAATTCTCTCTGCCTCTCCTGGGCACCAGGGTTCTGAGCTTCTCAAGAGACTCTCTCTTATAATCAGTTAATTAATGAGCACTAAATTAGTGACAGTCCCTCAGCCCTTCCAAACTTGTTTTTATTTAAAAGAATATTCAATAAAGCAAAAGTAACTCAAGGTAAACAAGAAAACTGAAAGTAGAATTTAAAATACTTGACACCTTGACAATGGTGATATTTTGTTCAAAGTGATTTCAGGGCAAACCCTTTATAAATTGCTTATTTAACCTCTCTGTGCCAAATATCCTCATCCATTGACTAGCAAAAATATCAGCATTTACCTATTTGGATAATTGTGAAAGTTAAGATTGTGGGGTAGACATCACTTAGAAGAGTTCTGATTAAAAATGTACTCAGAGGGCTTCCCTGGTGGCTCAGTGGTTGAGAATCTGCCTGCCAATGCAGGGGACACGGGTTCGAGCCCTGGTCTGGGAAGATCCCACATGCCGCGGAGCAACTAGGCCCGTGAGCCACAACTACTGAGCCTGCGCGTCTGGAGCCTGTGCTCCGCTACAAGAGAGGCCACGATAGTGAGAGGCCCGCGCATCGCGATGAAGAGTGGCCCCCACTTGCTGCAACTAGAGAAAGCCCTCGCACAGAAACGAAGACCCAACACAGCCAAAAATAAATAAGTAAATAAATAAAAAATCCTTCCCTCGACTTAAAAAAAATGTCTTCAGCAAATATCAGTTATCATTAATGGTCTAATCATTATTGTGATTATCAAAGAAGAGTAAAAAGAGCCCTGAAGATGTCAATTCTGGGCCTAAATCCAGTACTAGCAATCATAGAAGAATTTTTCCCACTTTTTAATTAATGATAATTTTTACATCTAGATATATATATTAATTCCCATGAGTTGGGTAAGATGTTTAGTACACACAGACAGAATTCCTTTTCAAACTTAATAAAATAGATATTAATCACCAATACGTATCAGTTACTATAAACGGCCACATACTGTACGTGAATGGCAAGTCGGAGGTGATTTCACTGTGATCACCCATTATGACCCAAAACAACTTGCCCTTGGAGAGTGTGCTGGAGAAACAGGGTGACATCACTCATCCACCCCACAACTCGTATCATCCACTCTAGCAAACAATTTTCAATCTCTTCAAAGTTATACATTCTTAAATCAAAGACCATAAAATATCCATCTGAAAAATTAGTCGATGTATGCTTTCAGTACTTAAATTACCAGGTAAATAATTTCTACATTGTTATTTTTTTACCTATAAAGCCATAAACAACATGAACTTAGATGGCTTTTAGCAACTTTGTAACAGTTGCCAGAACTAAAACAAACAAACAAAAACCCCCCCAAACAAAAAAAACCACTCACAAATGTCAAAAAAAAATTAATTTAATGATATTGAGAGAATCTGGTTAATTCTGATTATTTTTTAAGTTTGACAAAATATGACAAAGACACTACATAGATGTTTTTGGTGTTATCAGAATAGAAAAGAAACACCATCTAAGCTATTTTATAGCAAGTTCAAAACTGATCAATCATTTTATAATGACTCATAGGATTGTAAAGCATGTTAAACAGTCAGAACTTCACTGAAGGGTAGTAATTAACACAGTTACCTGTATCATGCAGTCTAAATGCAGTGAAATTTCAAAAGAACAACAACAAAGAATAGATACTGAAGGACTTTCTTATAAAATTCAGAGGCTTCTAACCTCTTTTCAGTATGTTTTTCTTTTTATACTTTTATTACTAGTGGCAAATTCTGTGTCTCTGACTATACTTAAAATATAATTTAGTAAAAATTATGCATAAAATGCATATACCTGTTATCTTATAAGATCAGTAATGACTCCATATTTCAATAACTAACATTTTCATAACACCTACCAGCTTCTGAAGCATTTCCATACTCAAGAAATCACTTCATTGTCTTGTAATAATGTATAATGGAAAAGAATCTGAAACTGTACACCTGAAACTAACACAATATTTTAAATCAATTACAGTTAAATGAATAAAATTAAAATTTTAAAAAATTTTTAAAAAAGAAAGAAATCACTTCATTATCATAAGAACCTTGTGATAAATTCATTAATGCCTTTTAATTTTTTTTTTACAACTGAGGTTAAATGACTTACCCAAACTCCCTAACTTCTAGAAATTACCAAAAACAAGAGTCAGACCCACATCTTCGGCTCACAAATTCCACGATATCATACTCCCTATCTGTACCTTTATTTTAAGTTGTAAATAATAATTCCAGTCTAAATGAGTCTTGAAATCCATCCATGGGATTTCACAATGTGCCAGGCAGCGCTGTGCAGTTTATGTTCATTATTTTAATTAATATTCAAAACAGCAATGCAAGATACAGGTTTATTTGTGGCATCTTACAGATAAGAAATTCCTCAAGATTATAAAGCTAATACCAGTATTGGGATTCTATGTACTTAGTCACGATCTTTGGAGAATTACTTTAAACTGTTTTAAACATTCTTCGTGGGCCTTCATGGAAAATGCTTCTACTAAATTCTTGAAGTGGAGGAGATGTGTCAACTGTACTTTACTGACTGCTGAGCGTTTGTAGGCGCTATGAGGTTTATCTTCTAGATTCACATGGTCAAAGATCCTGGTAAAGTGAGAAGTTAGTATGGGGGCTTAAGAAATCCAAAGAGGAAATAGAGTGACCTTGTAGATTTAACAGAATATGTAAATGAGGCTCCACAGGAAGTGTGAAGCTATACAGAGAGAATCTGCAAGAAGAGGCCAGTGCAGCAAAGTCATTGGGAATGATGCCACAAGAACTCATTAAACTCTCTTCAATGAGGGAATTATTCTGTAGGTATCTGATGGTGAGTGAAACGTGTGAGGGGACACAAAATATAGGATAGGTTAAGGAGAACAAGTCTATGCATGGAGATCAAATCAAATGGGATCGTGAAGAAGGAATGAGGAATGCATGAATGAATGTGATTTTAAAAAAATGGGATATCTCAGCCAGAAATAAAGCAAGGGCATGGATGTACTTGGAATCAAGTCATGCTAAGGACTGAGAAATAAAACTGAGTCTTTTGTGGTCATTCAACCCTTCTGGATTGTATCATGCATAAGAGCCGGATTAGCTGAAAGTCAGAAAGGCTGGAAGCAGAAAGACATTTCATTAATCTAAATATATTAGCTAGCCAGGGTCTAGACGAGGACTTTATGGATAAGAAAGTAAAGAAAAGTGTAATTTAACAAAACAGAACTTGGAATGGCCGTAACAGATAAGAAGCATCAAATTTAAACCCATTTGCATTTGGGGAAAAGTGCAATAAATTTTAATAATAAATAAAAGCCATAGCGGCTCATTCAAATCATTTGCCCGCATGCCTCCCTTGTGGAGATGACACAAAAAGTAAGATGAATGAAATTTGACTTTATTTCTAATACTGTGGCATAAAGCTATTATTTTACTTGCTGTGATTATGATCAACTTAATTTCCAAAAGAGGAAAGAGATAAAAGGACAAAAATGATGTTATCAAATCTGTTCACAATGCTGAAGGATTGAGAGATTGATTTTTAATTTGAAAGTTAACTCTGCATTCTACAAGCTATATCTGTAGCATATCGCCTGCCTGGATAAATAGTACTTAGTATGTAAGTCATTTCTAAGAGCTGGTTTTAGTGTTTAGGCTAATAATTCTAAGGCATTTCAAAATTGTATTTAGGTTATGAATTTTGTAGCCCCCCCTTTTAATTTTTTACCATTCAGATTAGCATTTTTAGGTCTTAGGGGTTTTTAATACTTGCATCTTAGACCCCAGACTCCAGGCCCTGGCACTTGGTCACGAGGTCAGCTTGCATCACACACTGTCTTTCACCAGTTATGCTGTGCATATAAAGCTCCTTGCCATTTTCTCTTCCTGACCTTGGTTCCCTGAACTTAAATCTTTCAACTTATTATACGACTGCATGAGAACGTGTTAAATATTCATATGTGTGGTCTTTTGCTGAAGATAGCTCTGTTCTTCATGGTCTTCAGTGAAGCTGAGGTATGCAGTTCTGCCCCAGGAGTGTTGGGGCACCTCTGCTGAACATGCAGGAGGCTCCAGGCCTTCTGGCCCAAATGTTTTCTCTCTTGAGGCCCAGAAAACACTGTGGAATTCCCTCCTGTAACTTCTATTTCCCTCCTAGGAATCTCACAAAATTATAGAGGGAATATAATTCAATCACTATCATCTAAATGAAAGACAGTAAAACCAAATACCAAAACAAATGGGCAATAATAAACATTTTATATAAATTTGACAAGAGTATGAAGGCCTTTGCATTGATCAGAAAACAACCCCCCCCCCCACACACACACAGTGATGACATAGAATGTCGTTAAGATGTGTCTACTTTCAATCTGCAAAAAGAGAGAAGTAAGTGAATAGGAGACATGTCAAAATTGTTTTTCTTGAAAACTAACAGATAAAAATGTGTTCCCCAAAAGGACACTCACTGGACTACAAATTGAGAAATGTGTTAAACTGCAAAGAAAATGCAAAACAGTGTTTGTCAAATGATTTGTCTCTGTATCAAATTTTATCATCTTAAAATTGTTACCGATACTTTACACTTAACAATGATTATTTTTCATTGTACATCCAAGAAAAGTACCCAAATGTTGTTTGTGTTGATGTTGGTTCCTTAATCTTCAATTCTGTATTAAATATTTTTAAAAATGACATGTTGGATCAAAACCCAGAAAGGAGTTTTAGGATCCATTTTGTATGTTGCATTATTAAGTCCTTAGAAACATATTGTATGGTGAATAGCATTATTTTCAGCTTAACCTGAGACAACAAAATCTAAAGGAAGTCAGAATGCTTGGCCAAGGTCACGCAGTGATAGGGATCGTGGTAGATGCTGGGAGAACACTGGATTCCTGGACTCCTGCGTCCACATTCACCTACAGGAAGTGGCACTAGATGCAGGCTGGCCTCACTCCCGGCCCTCACTGGGGAGTTTGGGGGACGGGACCAGACAGGCACGATCAGCTTTTATTGGGCTCTCCACCCTGGCTCCGTGTACAGTCAAGTTTTTTTTTTTTTAAATATGATGAATTCAGTGCTGTCCAGAACTGTCAGGCATGTAGTGGAGAAATCTGAATAGTTGGAGGCAAACACAGTAGGAGGCTGATATGGCCACAGAGCCAAAGCCTTCTTCTCCAGGATAACTTGTATTAGAAATAGCTCAGCTATCCAGATTTCTGATCTCCTGTCAGTCTCTCGACTGGCTGCAATTGGCCCTTGATAACTTCACAAAGCTGTTGCACAAGCCCTGTAGGACCTACATTTGTGTTCCTTTTTACATGAGGAAAAAAATAGCTCTCTACTTATGCAAAGCACTCTGGACCGCTTCGCTTTTACATACAACCAAAAGTAATCCTAACTGACACAAAGCACAAGAAGAAAAACATTAATTGGTGTTCTACTCTGAGTTGCAAATGATGACAGGAGAACATCCTTAAATCCAGTAGACATTTGAATCAAGGGATGAAAAAAAGATGAAAGGATCATGAGAGATCTCCAGACTGGAGATTCTTCGTCAGCATCTTCACTGTATCTCAACATTTTGCTTACCAAGAAACACTTGATGGACATGCGTTAGTGTTCTTTTCAATCTCAACTTCAGAACCGTGGGGGATAAATACTACCCTAGTTTCCCTTAACAGCTGACTGTCAAATGTTATGCAATTGGATATATTTATTTTTCAACACTAAAAACTGAAAATAGGAGTTTTCATGTAGTAGGACATTTTATGCCAACTGACTTTAAAAAGCAACATTATATATTATAATTTCTATTAAAATTTTATGTATTAGAATTTTAAGATTTAAAGGTAGAGGGATAGATAAAGTAGTATCACGAGGAAAGAGAATTTTGCCCACTGAACATGACTCATCCTTAGAATAACTGAGAGATTCAAGCAAATAGGTTTTGTAAGATTTAAGCTTTTGACCTTTCTCAAAACTTAATCTGCTTCTATATATGATTCTTAGCCCTGGGTCATTTCAAATGTAACCCCTGTTTCAAAAATCTCCATTTGTTTTCTTTTTTCTTTTTGTTTTAACATTGCTAGAGTATTTAAACTAGCTTTCAGCATTGTCCCTGTTTAGTGGCTCCTTCTAGACATGACTAAAAACACCCAGCACTAGAAGCTATTCCATTAAAATGAATGCATTTTTCTAAATGACGGCCAATGAACCATAACAGAATAGAACCTCCTCTCTCTGGAAGTGATCAGACAGGTTCAAAAAGAATATTTGATGGTGTGCCAGGTCAGCACATTGCTGCGATTATAAGCACAAGGCCCACACCCGAAAGAGCCAGACTTTTCTTCTCTATTATAGACCAGCTGCCTCCCATAGTGAGCCTGAGTCAGCTCAAGATCAAAAATCTCAGCTCCTTCTATGTGGGTTCTGGGACATTTCACAGTAGCGCAGGACCCGGGTAAAAGCATTAACAAAATGACTTGGGATCATGTCAAGAAGAAAGTGAGAGCTAGGGCCATGTTTTCCAGTATCACTAAACCTTTTCTTATACTACACCGAGCTGTCTGTTTAGAAATCTGTGTTGAACACAAGCTACCTGCTTTATAATTCATTCAAACATCCATCCGTGGAGCACATACCTATTGAGAAAATGTAATCAGATTGTTATACTAAGCTGTGTATCCTGCTTCTGATGCTAATATTATGTTTTGTTGTTTGTTCAAACAACTTTTCTTCCCCTAAACACCTTCAAATACCTGTTTTGTATTTGTGTAGCGCATCTAGGGTGAAGGAAGTGTGTGTTTATTCCATTCAATTCCACGTTTCACGTATCAGTTCTTTAAACACCTAAACTGTATATTCTGCTATTGTATATGTTTTAGAACAACAAACAAAGCCTTAATTTCTTATGTATGAGCTAATCAAGCCAAAGCACCATGTTTATTTTATTGTGCAGGGATATAATATATATATTTATTGCAATAATAGAACCTCGGTTGGAATGGAATTTCAAGGTAATCCAGATGAAAGTCCTATTTTGCAACACATCAAAAAGCAGCGCTTTCAACTGCGGGATGGATAACAAAACTCCTGGAGAGGTACTCATTGTACTGCATTGACATCTGCACCTGGTATTTCTCGCTCTGCCCTCAAGGGCCACAGAAAAGCCCAAATGTTCTTTCATATAACAGCCCTGAAAGGCTGAGAACATAGTTCCCTCCACACCTGCCCATCTGTCTCCACCCTAGTCTCAAGCAATTTGTCTCCTGTTCAAGATAAACCTCCGTTCTCTTCTCACCCATCTTTACCCTTCTCCTCTGGATGTGTCTTTTTTGGTCTATGTTCCTCTTAAAGAGCGGACACGAGTTGTAGGTGTGATGTGTCACTCTGACTCCCTGTTCCTCTCAAGGTTGGCACCACTCACATTTGCGTTCTTGGCCTCCATTATTCTCTGTGCTCTCATACTGAGCCTTCAGCCAATTAATACTGCAGATCTTTCTTGTAAAGGCTGCTCTGCATCCTCATTAAAACCCATCTATCACGGGCGCTTATCTTTTGGACTTAGTGTGGGCTTTTATAATTCCATTATACTTCACATCCTCAGGCTTTTTTTTTAACCTTTTCAAGAGCATCTCAGTTTCTGAAATGTTTTAATGGGAGTCTGATCATTTCACGACTCTGTTCAAAAAACTTCAAAAAATACCTAGAAATCCACCCGATTAAGGTGAACTATTCCTAGCCTAGGATTTAATGCCCTCCTACTAGCCCCTCAGTGGACTTTCCAGTCTCATTTCCTGATCAGAAGTTGCACCTGTGTGGCTGGGGATACCCACCCAGCCCCCCACAAAAGAGAAAACAATCTAAGTCACACGTTTTCTGTAGTGAATCAGGGACTACATTATCTACCAAGACAGCTCCTGAATTGGTACGAGGCAAAGGAGGTAGCATTTGTAAAAGCTCACTGACAACATTTAAGCTTTAAGAATAAGGTAACTGTTTTCCCAGGCAAAGTGATCTACTTCCTGTAAAATGTTTTTCAGCCTTCATGCTTTGGGATATACACTATTAATTATCACTGTATTTAAAGGTTTTTTTTTTTAATCACACTTCAAATTATTGAAATACCTTTGATCTTGAATTATCCATCTCTGTGAAATTACTCCTGTGTCCTCCTTCATTAAAATCTCATCACATTTTACTTCCTTCATGGCAAAAGGAACTTACTGTAGAGTGGATTTCTATACTTTGTTTTTTCCTTTCATCTTATATCTCAACCCCCAAACTATAAGATTCTTGAAAATTGTTTCATACTCATTTTTAACATCAATATCAACTAACACAAGCTGCTGCATGATTATTAGTTATATTGAGTTAAATCAGTGCTTCTTTCATCTTACAGTTTCTCATACACCAAATCTATCAGAAATCGATGTTTATGAGGAAGTCAAAGGAATGCTTTTCCATTTTGTACATCATTTTAGAAATGATTGAGTTCTTATCTTGAATCCTTCTTTGAAATTTGAAATGGGAACAAAAGAGAGAGAGAAAGTCATACTGTAGCATGAGTGTTCCAGGGGCAAAATAACGACCAGGAAGGTAAATGACGAAAGACGTGCAGTCCCAACAGGACAGCAGCACTATGTGTTTCCCGGAGTTTTAAGAAGCAGAAGCAAATCAACCTGCATCTTGGGTATCTGATTCCCTCTTTGAACTTAATTTGAGTCATGACATTGCATGATGCAGGAGGCCATCTTTCACTGGCTCTAAGCCAGATCAATCAGTGTATCCCTATCAGAACTGTTTCCATGATCCAGGAAGATGGAAAGCAGAACTGAGGCCCATTAAATTCCATTTGGCTATTTCCATATTGTATGAAAGTGCAGATAAAGCCTATGTCCAGATTTACTTAAATTACAGTATGATGTCTTCTCTGTCTTCTGGCATGTCACTCAGTGTAGTCGGTTTCTTATATTGCTTATATATCTATGTGTGTAAGTTATAAATTCACGAACTTCAATATTTGTGTTTACATATGTAATTCACTTGTACCAAATTAGTAATATGGGAAAAATACTAATCCTTAATCTCAATGCCCCCTTGAGAATTTCAGGAAATCAGAACAAGGCGTCAGGACATTTATTTACCTAATAGACCCGAGGTAACATGAATTAAATATTAAAGAATCGAAAAGAGATGGAAAATAGGAAAGTTTGCAACAAGTGAGGAATCAATCTAAATGAATAGGAGAAAGGGAAAGTAGTGAGATTATATGTGATATGTGAGTCTTATTGTTTACGTCATCTGAAATATCAGAGTCACATAGACATGCATTCCACTGACATTCTTTACAACAGCATGAATAAGCTGCATGAATAATAGATGGCAACACATCAACAAGAACAACATCCTGGTAAATGAGTAAGGCCGGGACAACAGCAAGACCTTAATGGTCTAATGTACCTATCATTCCATCTCTTCAGTGACAAGTTCTCTCTCTCTCTCTTTTTTTCTTTTCAATTTTTCTCTTTTCCTGAAATGTGTTTTTGCCTTATTAGCAAGAGCTTTATCCTTCATGTATTATTTTCCTACAAAATGATCTTTAGGTTCAATTCAAAAATATTACAAACGTGTGTTAGATGTATATTGATTGCATCACTTGTGCAACTTACCAAAATGCATTAACAAAATCAAAGTGTTAATGTTACAGAAGCTTGATTGAACCAAGCAGGATTTTCATATTTTCTTTAAAGTGGATAAATGGAAATAATGTAATACGTAAAGTTATTTTATGATTCAATATCTATTTTAAGTCTGACAATGTTTAATCAAAATTGATTAAAATGTGAGATTAGACATTATCTTAAGACATTGCTAAAAATCAAAAAGTATCTTTTGTTTTATGTTAACCTTGACAATTTTTAAATAACTGTCCTTTCATAGATTTCTGTAATTTAGTTAGAAATGCTGTACAAATATCTATATGAAGAATCATCATGATAAATTTTTTTCCCAAAGATTTTATTTCCCCAACACAGTTTATTTCTAAAAAGACTGTTAAAGATTAAACATTGAGGAGTACTTGTAAACTAAGATAGAGAGGGGGAAAGTAACATTAACACATTGGTAACAAATATTTAGTTTACAGTATTGTTTAAAAATATTTGAAATATCTTTGAGCAAACATAAAGTTCATTTATATTCTAGAATATTCATTTAAGCTATTTCTATGTTAAAATATCAATTCTATAATTTTTCAAGTCTGACAAATCAGTGCACCGATTTCCAGGCATAGGTTTGAAATAAAATATGAGATTGACCACTGTAAGCACTGGTTTAAGAAAAAAAACACACAAAAGTCTACTTTCAAAACAAATTTTATTCTAACACGTACTGTATTTTACATCTACTTAGAAAACTTCTAGTATAAAGGAAACTCTTGTGTATTTTAGGGCTCAGACCATATCTATAAATCTGTAACTTAAATGAACAGAAAAAAGAAATCACTCTATTCAATATCATGAAATCTGTATATTTAGGTAGTCTTCAAATATAAATCTGTAAATACTTACTAAAAAATAAATATTCTAATTCAGCACTGATCACACCCATATGCATATAAATACATTAATTATTTTTAAGTTTAGCCAAAAGTATCATAAAATAAATAAATCTTACATAAGTATGAGTTAAAATCTCTAGGGCATTGTTTATGGCACCAGAAACCTGGTGAATACAATTAAAAACTTAAGTCAATATGATATAATTCAGACATGAATATTTTCTTTTGCCACTGATTATCTTATGAAGGAAAGCAGAAAGTTATGAGTCTTATAATTATTGTAGTAAGTACATTATACCAAAGATGAATTTTAATTTCATAAAACATCTTCCTGTAAAGTACTTGATCCATCTAGGTGCAAAGTAGAATGGTAACAAATATACTGTTGACCTTACAGTTATTCAGGAACTTAGATGAACAGAAATTTATATGGGAAACTATTAAATGAAATTAATCTAAAAAGCAAGTCATAGGACATACCTGGCCCATTGATATTTGCATGCTTTGTCTTCTGTCCTGCTCAAAACCATGGTTTCCTGGAATAAAACTTACTTCTGGGCAGAGTTTCTACTAGACTGCTAGCCAAGCATTAGAATGGAAGCAACACTGAGTACATGTTTCTTCTTGTTGTAGATATTTATACTGGGAGTAAGCCCCACTATTTACAGTGTATATTTGTGATTTCCACCTGGTCTGATCCCTCTGAGTTAACAATATTATTAGACTTTGTTTTTATTTTTTTTCTTACAAGTCATGAAAACTGCTCTCTCACAGAAGGGTAGGAGTCACAGTCTAAGTCTTCTGGAATTCAGTATTATCCATAGCAGTGAATATCCACAGCAGTGACTATACTTTAAAATAACTTGGGACGATCTGCATTTTAAATACTAATGCCAGGAGAATCTGGTTCAATTGGTCTGGGAATGGTAGTAGTTAATCCGTACGCTGTTAAAGGTCCTCAAGTGAAACAAATTTTAGCCAGAGTTGAAACCACCAGCATATACAATTCCCAGCACAGACAGATGACATAGAAAAATTATTAGTTATGAAAAAAAATAGTCAAAAGAAAATCACCTTAAAGAATCAGAGAAAACAGCTGTCACCAAAATGTATCTCCTGCAAGAAACAGGAGAAAATTTGAAAATTGCCTTTAAGATCTTTCTCGACAAGATTCTATAACCTATTGCATCTATTAAACAATGTTTTACCTTCAAATAAGTAGAGTGGAAAAATCTACAAAATACATCAAGGTATCGGAATAGTATAATTATTATTGTTGTTTTCAAAAGTTCAACAATAAGGCATTGTGTTTAAATTTATAAAAAGTAAGATGATTAATATTAAGAGATATTTTGTTTACATATTGAGAAAATGTTATGAATGCAGAAATATCTTAAAAACTTAAGATAAAGAAAAAGCTTAAGGAGCAAGGAATAAATGAATGTATACTAAATACTCGAACTTCAAATAATAATCCATCTATATTTTTAAAGATAATTTCATAGTACAGTTATTATTATTCAGATTGCCTTGGAGATTGAAGATGAAGAAAAGGATACATAGTACTGACTTGTGATAAAATTATCTGGCTGTATCTAGATATTTGTCACTTTTCCTCTTTTTGTCTGCCAATCCTCCCAGGCTGCTTCCCGCTTTTGCACAAGACTTTGTGCTATGTGGAGTCTCTCTCTACATTTTCCTCTACAAAAATCAAAGTGTGCAGTCCCTTCTTTCCTTAAGCCCCTTGGCATTCAAAATGAAATCATGTCCCAAAGTCACCACCAAGAATTTTGAATATTACCAACAATATAATACCACCAAGAATTTTGAAACTTGAGTGGATGGTGTAAAGATGAAAGTTTAATATTTGCATCCAAGGTTTTAATAGTCCAGTAAATGATGTACTAGGAAGGTAGAATCCAGGGGTTGCTTTCTCTGAATTCTCTAAATCTTTTCATATATCTCCATTTCATTGATCAGTTTTCAATTTTTTCCTTTCAATGGCTTAAGCTTTAAAAGTTTAAGCTTTAAACTTTTCTTTTTCACTTGGGATCTTTGAGTGGAAGCACAATTAAAGCATTTTTATTAACATAAGCAGAAAAATAAGTTAGGATAGCAATAGGAAACTTATAAATGTGTTCTTTTCCAGAACCGTTTTAGCAGCCTTAGCATATAAGGGGATTACCTCAAACAGAGAAGACAATTCTCATCTCACTTTCTATTTACCCAATTTTCATTGTCTCTAGACCTGGAACTTGAGTCAGAGCCAAGCCTAAAATAGGAGTCAACTATACTCAGAAAAAAATGACATAGGAATAGAATTGTTAAACATTTATATCAGCGATATTTGTGAGACTTTTCATAGAAATGAATTCTGAGGGTGCTCAAATAACCGGGAAATATTACTCAGGGTGGGTGAATATTTCCAAGTGGACACTTACCCAAAGATTCTGGATAGAGTAGGTTATTTTGAGCAGTTGGACATGTTTCTACTTGTTTAATAAGCATGCTGGCTAAAAAACTGGGATTAGGCTCAGTGGAAACCTATGAGAATATGATGCCAAAAATCCACTGGATTTAAGGTAGGGAGGATGCAAAAACTTTGGAATATGGAAATCCTAGAATGTCTGTCAAGATTATGACTTGCCTAACCATTCACTAGGTATGAATCTCCTAGGCCATTCCTTTCGTGAAGAGATTAGATAACCTTTTACCAATAGCTGAGTGATGCCAAGGAAGACAGGTCTCTTTAAAAACATTGGGACTGGGAGTATTTGTGTTGTCAGAAACCAAAGACACAGGATTTACCCACAAGATGCAAAGGGCTGTTGTAGCCCCGAAAAACGTCAGGGCCATTGGAGTCATTAGAACTCCATGACCCATGGATTACTGTAGCTTTAAATTGACCATGGATTCCCAAGGATCATAATTAATGTCAGCCTACTAAGATACTGTTACATTTTTATTTTTTAAAAGTATTCTAGTTCTAGTGCATAGAAGCCTGATTCAGGCCACCAAAATAAAGTTTTGCTCTTCACTTAATTCCCAAATTTGAGTCAAATCACAGATCAAGTCCTTTAAATAAAGTGCAGGTTAGGGCTTCCCTGGTGGCGCAGTGGTTGAGAATCTGCCTGCCAATGCAGGCGGACATGGGTTCGAGCCCTGGTCTGGGAAGATCCCACATGCCGCGGAGCAAATAGGCCCGTGAGCCACAACTACTGAGCCTGCACGTCTGGAGCCTGTGCTCCGCAACAAGAGAGGCCGCGATAGTGAGAGGCCTGCGTACCGCGATGAAGAGTGGCCCCCACTTGCTGCAACTAGAGAAAGCCCTCGCACAGAAACGAAGACCCAACACAGCCATAAAAAAAAAAAAAAAAAAAAAGAGCCGGTTTATATTTCTGAATAAAGATATTGTGAGGACGTCAGAAGTTAGTTCCATACATATTTTGTAGTCTTCTGTAAAGGTGTCTGCATTCCTATACCAGAGTAACTGTGCACTAGTGAAAAGAAATACATTAGATACCAGCTTTATTTTAATTTTGGGAAAACCAGAGCTCTCTGTCAATCTAGAGTCAAAGAGGAATTACACTGAGTTCAAAGACAATGAAGTTGTTCCTAATTCTGCTTCAAAGTATGCCATGGATATTTCCCCAGTTCATGATTAAAAAGTCCTCCTCCCCCAAATGTTTTATTTATCTAAATTCTAAACAATTCATTGTTTCTCCTGAATTTAATAATATACATTTAAACATCAAGTTAGCATAATTTATTACTTGTTATTTAATAAATATTGTATTCTACATGGATGTGAAATTAGAGAACCTGCAGTTTTACAAGTGACTCTAAAAAACACTGATTCAGAGTTAGTCATCTATCTCCAGAAAAAGTTCATAGATATTTGGGATCATTTAGATTTGCTTCCAGCAGAAGGTCTATATCTGAATCTTGTGATACCATATATTCCTATGTTTTAACAGTTGATTTAAAATAAACAATTACAACAAAATGGTTATAAAGATGAAGAAAAAGAAATTGAGTAACTTTAATTCAACCATTCTATGTGATTATTTTAAATTTTATTCCTCTTTAATTTTTTTAAACTGCAGAGACATTCAAAAGCCACTAGAATCAACCCCAAAGAAACAAAAATATTGACAGTACTGTAATTTCGAGAATCTATTGTGCAATGCAATTTTTATCACTCTGCCAAACAGCCATCTGTTTAAAATGTTCCTTACTATATATAATTCATATATGCTGTTTCATAAGAAATACATTTTGAACCTAAAATTAATTAAAAGGGTTTGTTGTTCAATTCTAACGGAGGATAATGGACAATTTTAACTATCTTCTATTTAGCACACATATGTAAAGACAATTTGACAAAATTGTACCATATTTCAGATGTTTATTCAGAGCATATACAGCCTTCTGGAGAACCTCACCCCAGCTCTGCAAGGCACCACTGAGTTGGTGCTGGAATTGAATCTTCAAGAGGTCTTACTTACTACCATTCTACCAAGCCAGCTGCTTGGCATGACGGGGGCTAGGGTAAGATGGGTGAATTCTACGGACATGGGTTCACTATCACACTTCTTTTGCTGTGAAATGAGTTCCCGGGTCAGAAGCAGTGTGAATATCATGGCAGTGCACAAGATGTCCAATTTAATCAGCCTGCCACCAAGTAGCTGGCTGACCAGCCTTGGAATGGTCGGTCCCATGTTGGGGACTCAGTCTTGGTCTCTGCTGGTGGCAGACTGTGAACTCAGCAGTGGCTGTGGCCTGGTCAGCCTTGGTAAGTGGATTTCCATGTTATGAGTTCAATATAACCTCCTTCCCTCCCGCCATGGCCACTTGGTTCATAAGCCCACTGGGCAATGACGGAGATGGCTGTGGATAAGACTGACTGTATCTGTGGAATGGGTTATCCTATCCACAGGATAGAGGATTGTTAAAATCCTCCTCTGCTGAGATCACCCCTTGGTGACTTCATTAATTTAGTCAACATCACTCAATTCAATAACTTGAAAAGTATTTATATTAAATACAAAAATATAATCCATCAAGGGAACATTTATGTTAATAAAATGAACTACTAATACCTCCTATTTCAAAGAGCTTTCACCCTCAAAGAGTCTGTTCTTCCCAAAGTTCACACAGATAAGGTTTGAGAGAGGTTGGGTTAGGACAGAGGTATCCTGCTACTCAGAGTATTATTTCTTTTTTAGAAAATTTAGTAAATGTCTAAAACCTAGGTGAGGAGGTTTAAGTTTCAACCTCAAGGTCAAAGAGTTGAAGCTGAAAATCCGTCTGGATTCTCGCCATTGATCTTTCCTTTGTGTACAGGTATTATCATTTCATCCAAGAGGGGGCTCTGATATGATCTTCCAAACTTAACTATATTTTTCAAGAGATCTATACAATAACGATGGCCACTGATTATTTCCTTTGTACTGGTCATTGTGACAGTGCTTTCATATATTATCTCCTTTAATCCACACAACAAATCTATGATGTAGGTATAGACTCTCCTATGAAGAAAATGAGACAGAAAAGGTTTAGTAACTTGCCCAAAATAATGCAGAAATAAGCAGAACCAGAAGCCTCTCTTATTTGTGTATGTCTGCAAAGTCTACGTTCGTAACTGTTACATTAAGTTGCTTCCCAAAGTTATAACTCATTTTATTAAATTCTAATGCCATGACCACTTTGTAACAAAGGTGTGTGTGTGTGTGCGTGTGTGTGTGTGTGTATGGTGTATGGATAGGTACTCTAGAAATGGGAAATACGTATGCATATTTGTGTTCATATTCATACTTGTAATGTGGTAACCTATAAAATGACTGTTATACTCCCTGGCATAAAGTGTCCAAGAAAGCAAAGGGTATAGCGTGTAGTCAGCCACTAGCCTAGTTATTTTCACACGTATTAGATATTTTACTGCTCATTACAACCATGAGTGATAGAATTTATTGCCCCCGTTTTCCAGATCAATACATTGAGCTTAGGAAATTCAGGTAATTTGCCCGAGCTGACATAGCTAATAATTGGAAGATGTGAAATCTAAGCCAGCGTCTGTTAATTCCAAAGCTCCTGCACTTCCGGGATAACACACTGCCAGTCTGCTTGTTATCCTGCTAGCCAAACACCGAAAGTTTCTTTTAACTGAGGAAGAGTTACTATTCCATGCCTTAAACTGCCAGACACAATGAGATTTTAAAGCCAAATTAAATAGAATAGTCTCGCGCATTCTCCTGAGTTCCCTGCAGCAAAGACTTAGTGAAATGTCAGGGTTGTAGCCGGGCAATCTTAACTGAAATGTACTTCTCTTCCTGGATGAAGTTAGCAAAACCCAAAACACCTGGTAATGTAAAATCTGTAAGCCCATTCCTAAAGTTTTAAAACTATTACTATAGTTTTCAAAAACACTATTTCTTTGTGGTTCACAGGGAAAAAATGTTAAGCTGGTAGCACTAACAGTTTAAAATAAATTTCATGAATGGATAATACCAAGATACTATAACCATGAGTTATTACCAACTTTAAATCCTGAGATTAATAGATATTTCTAAATAGGATGGTTTTTCAGAATTTTAGTACCCTGAGTTTTCAAAATCTATATCCTTTTTTAAGAGACTATATCAAAAATACAACTTTGCATCTGTGACATGTTTTGTGGCCTCAATTTTATATACTCAAAGTGATGTTCTTACCAAATACACCTAAAACATCAAGATAGTTGGCATAATATTGCTGTTATAGATTATTATCAGATTCATCTCTGCTCTAAAGATTTTTCAACGAATGTTGTGTACAAATGCCTCAGTAATAGAATTTCTGGAACCACTAGAAGTAAGAATAAAAGAGAATTTAGTAAATTTTCAATGAATGAAAACATAAGCCGTTCTTTTTCTCTGAAAAAGAATTACTGAGATGCTTTGATACCCTTATTATGTAACTTTCTCTCCTTGAGTCTTTGTCTGGAAAATTGTCTTTGGGGTCTGAAGATACTCAGGGTAATGTGGTGGGAATTAGTACAACAGTTCATTTTATTCGTTTATTCAACAAGTACATATTGCCAGGCACTGTGTTCAGTTCTGGGGTGACAATGGTAAGCAAAAAGCAGACATGGCCTCTATCCTAATGGAATATACAACTTATGGCTAGGAATTCCACACGAGTTGTGACATCCTACTATAGCTTTTTTCTCTGAATTAAAAAAAAAAAAAAAATCCCAGGTAATACTGATACAAGCGATTAGCCACACCATTTGTATGAAGAATCGTGCTAGACCATGGCACGAGCTCTCCAGAGATAATGTCTTTAGAGATGGCCTCTGGAAGCCTTGGAAGGCAGTGGGAGCCAATGGGGCTCGCAGTACACAAATCATGGGACTGAGGGTTGCTTGGGACATAACTCCTCTTCATGTGGGAACGCTTCCTCAAGCCACCACCCCTCTGAAAATATCTGGCGAGAACTGCTCTGAGGTTTGGAAGAAAGTCAACAGCCCTTGATTCTGGACAGAGCTATTATTCTAGTGAGTGAATGGAATAGCCAAAAATAAAAAATCACTTCATTTTCTCCTTGACAACAAGGAGGGCCTCAGGGCTGGCTCGTCCATGCCTTCTGTATCCTGAAGCAAGCTCAAGTTCAGAATTCACAAACTGAAACTCTCGAGCTAATAAAGACCTCGTTCCACGGGCAGTATTGGGTAAGACAGACATATACCCATTTGGAATTCTAGTTGGGAGAGGCCGGAGAAGGTGGAGTACTCAGCCTCACATCAAAGGGCACGGCTCTACCTTAACTGGTTTAAGTACAGGAGGAATAGAAAGCTGACACTGCCAGATGAAGCATTCACTGTTTCATTCGCTCAGAAACCCACTTCAAAGGTTTATTATGTGTAATGATGCGTCACTCTGTTGATAGATGAGCATGAATTTCTTATAGTATGAGATGACGTGTGGAAGTCAGTCACCTCACTAATAAGTAGAGAGACTCTCCATCCCACAGATCGTTTTTTTAAACTGAAGTGTAGTTAGTTTATAATGTTGTGTTCGTTTCAAGTGTAGAGCACAGGGAAGAGATGCAGTTATGTATATATATGAATATATACATATATATTCTTTTTCAGATTGTTTGCCATTATAGGTTCATCCCATAGATATTAAGTTGGTTTTCTTGATAACGACACACACATCAATAATTTTTTTTTCTGTGTGAAAATATTATAAGTTGTTAGTTTTGGTGATGAAAGTTAAAGAAAGGTAAAATATTCTATGAAAGTATTGCTTTGGTGGCTGAAAACAGACATTTAGATTTAATGAAGGAGCATCATACCTTGTATTTATGAAATCATCCAGGGTCTAAATGGATCACTTTGAATCTTTAATTACATTTTATTGCATTTATGAAGTAAATTAAATGCAATAATGTTATTCACAAATTCGGTGATTTACAAAGTACATATACATTTTATAAATACTCAGGATCTTCTGTACAGATTCTTTATAAAAGTGCAAGCGCATTACTTTATTTGTAATTATAATTCTTCTAAAGTATTTTCTGTTAACTAAAAGGAAAATTAACTGAATAATGATATAAGCTATAATGTAACAGGAAAGAAGTCAGCAGGATATTAAAACTTCCTAGCCCTCTCTGTGGTTTCAAATATTCCTTTGATTTCCATAAAAAGTCTTTAAAATTTGGTAGCCAGGTGATGTGCAAAAAAAGAAAAGATTGGCATCATTCACTATGCCTGGAAAGCTCCATATGCAAATGTGTAGTTCACAGGAGACAATCCACAAATTACATTTTTGACTTTATATCAGAATTCCATTTTTTTCCCCTGTTTATATCACATTTGCTCCCTTATCTCACAACTGGTTTTTGGCACCCAATTCAAGCCAGACGTTTTCAGCACCCTCCTCATTTAACACGTATTTCCCTGATCTCCAAACAAATGCATCCCTTCCCAGCACAGGGCTATGACATTTCATAAGGGAACTCTGAGTAATTAAAAGATGTAACGAATATGTCTTTGCTAGAAGTTTATCAGTTGACAGTTTTATAAACAAAAGGGTGAGTCGCTATTCAAAGGAAAGTTTAGCATCACTTTTTGTTATTTGGCTTCAGCAACTTAAAACTCTCTCTCTTTCTCTCTGTGAGTCGGGCTCTATATAGGAAGTACATTCAGGGACTGAGTTTGTAGATATTAACATCATGTGTAAGTGGATTCCTCATATGAAAACCAACACAGTCCCTCTTTAAACAAACTAGGGGAATGACTACTTCCACAGATTCTTTCTGTCTGGTCAGGAAAATGTCTGGAGATAAAACTACTGTGAGATAATTCTTTCTATGATAAGCATACGGATGACAGCTTAACAGTGCTTTGAGAAAGAACAGATATGCATCTCTGTTAAGCAGATATATGACATTGATATTTTTATCAGCCATTTCCTTTAGTATTTTACTCAAAATGCACTCAGCTGTTAACTTTCTAGCCAGAAAACATTCAAATGAATAGAGATAATCCTCAGGCACTTGAAGCCCACTTTAGCCACTGAACTACAAGTGGCTTACCACTGGCCCAAGTTTCTGGGGTCTAATCCGAGGGATTTTGTACACCGTTAGTTTTTTGTTTTTTTTTTCTAGAGGGAAAAAATAATTAAAGTACAGCAACTTGGCCCATGATGCATAATTAACAAATTCTATTTTTAAATTAGTAAACTCTACCATCCCTCCCAGTTCAGTGATTAAAGGCAACCAACTCAGCTCCTTGCACAACAACAGGGACCAGTGGCTTAAGACTTTATTTACAGCGTAAAGAGCAGATATAGGCCACAACGAACAACCTTCAGTCTTGAAGGCTGTGGGAAGGGAAGCTGAAAAGATGAGGATAACAGTGCCTTGTGGAAGAAGGAAGAGAATTCAGATCAGTTGGAAACCGGTGGGGTTTTTGCTGAGGATGAGTGGCATTTGTGAAGCTTTCCCATACAGCACCATATTTAATCAGTAATCTATTATCTACAGATTTTAGGTGGAGACGTTTTACACATTATAACATATATATATATATTTATACTTACATGTATCTTGTATATATATATATATATATAGAATATACATGCATAACAATATACATATCTTGTAATGTGTTAATATTATATACTATAATATGTATATTGGTCAGTAGGGTATGGTAAGTAAATTTCAGTCACATTTCAAGCTTTAAAAAGTTTGAGTAAGTGCGATCACAACAGTAAATTCTCTCTGTTCCCTTCCACAAGTTCCTCTTGGCCTTTGAGTGTGTAGCTCCAGAGCTAATAATCCATTAAGCCACAAGGAGTTTGGAAATCATGATGGTGCCACTGTTATCACAATCCATGGACTTAGAAACACAGCTGTCTCCACTGGGCACAATTCTCAAAGATGTGAGAGCACATTACTCCCCTAATCGTGAGGACAGAGCAGAACCGTGTGTTAAGTTTTGTGAACTGACAGCAGCTATACAGAAACTAGCCACGTGCTCCACAAGGAGGCTAGGACCAGCACGTAGCTATAGGTATAGGTACAGGTATAGACATAGGTACGGCTATGGATGGATATAGATACAGATGTATAACTACAAATACAGTTATAGATATGGAAGACAGAGAGAGAGAATCTCCAAAGCAACCACATACTTTTTCCCTCTTGTTTTACACAAGGTCATGTCTTGAGAATTTTAGAATCCTGGGGTTTATTTTCTCATGAAGAATATAATCATTCATACCTGAAGCCAGAACTGCCTAAGTATCAAACATTATGTGTTTGGGCTTCCCTGGTGGCGCAGTGGTTGAGAATCTGCCTGCTAATGCAGCGGGTACAGGTTCGAGCCCTGGTCTGGGAAGATCCCACATTCTGTGGAGCAACTGGGCTCGTGAGCCACAATTACTGAGCCTGCGCGTCTGGAGCCTGTGCTCCGCAACAAGAGAGGCCGCGACAGTGAGAGGCCCGCGCACCGCGATGAAGAGGGGCCCCCGCTCGCCGCAACTAGAGAAAGCCCTCGCACAGAAACGAAGACCCAACACAGCCAAAAATAAATTAATTAATTAATTAACAAAACAAAACATTATGTCTTCCTTCAACAAATAGTTTTTGATTGACTACTGCAATATAGGTAGAAAATAAATTGAGGCTATGATACAGATACATTAAAAAAAGTCTGGCTCCTGCCTTCAAGGGGTTTGAGGTGGAAAAAGGTAATTTAGCATGTGCTGTTCCTCAATCAATATAACCACTGAAATGCAATCTGACCAGTAAGAATGACATCAGCACCCAAATATTTCCCTTTTCTCACTGTGGGAAGGGTATTCCTAATTAAATATAGAACTATGGCTCATTATTGAAACACATCTAAAATATTACTGTAAGTATAATAACATAATCAAGAGGTCTAAATTACCGGCATTCTAGGGAACTAGAAAACCCTAAAAGAGTTTAAACATTACTGTTGTTAAAACACTGAGGCATACCTTGGCCTTGGGAAATTATATTCAGTAGTGTCAAGAGCAATAAAATCCCCTTAAGGTAAAACGAACAAATATGAACTATACCATCAAACTTTTTCTTTAGTGCAGTGGTATTATAATGAATTGCAATCTTCATGTTACACCTTGCGTGATGTCAAAGGACCAAAGTTAAGTATGCACTCGCCTCATCAATTGTCCTCAGAAGTCCCACATTCTTGGCTATGACACACAGAACGAATGTATCCCCAGAGGTCAAAGTGATCTGATGGCTTGAGAGTCATCTGAAAGGTTTTGTGGATGACGGCACCAATTTTTGAAGATCTCATGTATTACAATGATGCAGGAGAAAGATGCTTGTTGGCACCAAGTTTGTCTGTTTTCCTGCAATCTGTACACAGTTCAGTGACTTGGGGCTAAAAGGAAAAGGAGGCAGAGAGAGGGGAAGTAGGTTTGGGGACGTGTGAAGACGAGAATTACATGTGGAGAGAAACTGCCGCCAGCATGTGTATGGTCCACTATTCTACTCTAACTCTGACACCTCCCTCCCCACCATCACCACCACCTTATTGCACAGTCTTCTAAAAAGACCTGCTGCTAATAGTTAATATGTACAGTATTACCTTGCTCCTCCTCTGAAAGCAACTGGGAACTTCACCTTAAGAAGGTTTTGGAACTCAAGACTTCTCTTGGTATTTAAAGCAGCTAAATACATTTTGCAGTACAATTCTACAAAACTACGGTATGTCTGGACTTGCTTATACCATTACTTATGAGAAAGTATGGTGATATAGGGAAGAGATGAAGGGACTATTCCAGAAATCATTATGCTTTTGTTAATAGGCTTATTTTCACGACCTTCACTTTAATTGTTCACTCCTCTGCCCTTTCCCAGGAACATTTGCACCAACTTTAAGTGCAGTAATTACCATGTCTGTCATACCAAAAATACACAATAAATGAAAGGCATGGAGGCACACACCCTCCAAAAATGATCCAGAGAAACTGGTTAAATTTCTAACAAAGCATCGTGCACCATCACATCACAATGCCAGTAAAACGGCACGTGCACACACATTCCATGGTAAATTCTTAAGTCATTCCACAGTCCTGTTGAACAGACTTAAAATTGTGTTGAACAAAAGCCATTCTGCTGCACTCATTTGCAAAAGATATAATTAGCTGTTCTTTCAGTTTCCCGGATAAAGATGGCACATATGAAAAATAATAGGCTGTCAATACCCTAAAGGGTTAGCAGTATGAACTCAACAAAGGAATCCACTTTAGGGCAACAACAGCTTATTTTCCCCCTAATATCTGTGATATTTTAGGATCCCTTATGGCAAGAAAGCATATGTTTAAAATGCAACAGTGAGTGTATTTCTATTTTACTTTTATCTTTAGGTCCTCAAATTCTTCTAATCACAATTTTTAAAAAAAAAATCATGACCAATAGTAAGTTTACAAAGCAGAATAACATAGAAGAGTACCTCTAAAAATTAGTTATCAGGGTGAATTTTGACCCACAAAATGTATGTTAACCAATTACTTTCATTTTTGGGCTTCAAAATAAATCATTAATCAATAAGCATCTATTGAGGAAATACTATGCTTCAGTCATTGCTTTCATGTAATTTTGGAAGAAAAAAAAAGGAAAAGAGGAAAATAGATAGGTTAATCACAAGTTCTACATTGCACCAAAGTTAATGTAGAACATATTAGATTGTTATACAATTTCTGCCTATCTATCTATCTATCTGGAAATTTATCAATACTAAGTGATCCTTACCAGATTTTGGACCACCTCTGGCTTAAAGACGTTATGAAATCTTTGCCCTCAAAATCGCAAGTAGTTGGGAAAAAACCCTCAGGAGGTGTTGCATCCATTGTCAGGGAGCACCTTTACCTGTGAGGCCACTAGCAACAGCAGGTTAAGAATGACAACCTTAATTATGAGAGACACAATACAGTTAGAGTGCCACTTGGATCCACGGAAACTTAGGTAATAGACAAGATATATTTACTTCTCCATTTTTTATGATAATAACTGCCAACAAAGAAGAGCAGACAAGCTGACAATCACAATTGGCAACAGAAGCTCATAGTCTGCAGTGAAATTGTAGTCTTTTACTTTCAAACATGATTTCTGTTAAAATTTCTGCTTCCCAGGACAGGTGGCTCCTGGGATTGGGCCCCATGTTGGCAGGATGCACTAAGGACTGTAAAAGGTGAGACACTGATAAGCATTATAAACTGGGCGGAGGATGGGGAGGACTCTTCTAATGGCACTTTGTCAGGAAGCCAACTCCTTTCTGCTTAAGAGGTAATGTGGGCTTATGAGCCAATAAATTATCCCTCCCATCATTCAGGTACTTAAGAAGACAAACTAAGAGGCCACCAAACCTCCTCGACAGAGCAGGGAATAGCTTTTAGAGGAAATGACCATGCAAGACTAAGATATTTCATCAAGAAAATGAAGGCAGATGTGAGCTCAAAGCTGGGTTGCTCCAGCAGCACTGCCTAGACTCTCAGGCTCACAAGATCTCCTGTATCCCCAAGAGACAAGGCTGGCCAGATCAACCAGATCAAGAGTCCAGAAGAACATGTGTGGGGAAGACTGTCACGATGTATATAGAGTACAGGGCATGCTAGAGAAGATTCTAGAGAGAAAATACATATCTACGGATGAGCATATCTATTGAAACCCTAATAGAAAATGATGGGGAAAAATCCAAGAGACAATGGGAAAGACTCTATCATGTAGAGAAAATTTTAGAAGGACCACTGAAAGCAACTCAGATGAAGTACTAGAATTTAGAGCAGCAGTTGTGGAAGTATAGTGCACGGATCCGTGGATGTCGCTGAGACACTTTTAGGGGGTCTGCAAGGTCAAATCTATTTTCATCATAATAATATGAAGACATTTATTTGCTTTTCTCCCTGCTGTGTTGACATTTGAATGATTGGAGCAAAAGTAATAGTGGGCGCAACTGCCCAGGAGCACAGATCTAGTGCAGGAGCTACTGGAATAGTTGACATTGAAGTCTTCAACACTGCATCCTTTGCAGACGAATGCATAAAAAACAATGCTTCCAAGAAGGTCCTAAACAAAGCAGTGAAAAGGTTAACTGTATTAAGTTTCAACCCTTGAGTACACGTCTTTTCCGTAGCCTATGTGACAAATCAAGCACTTTGGCTGCATACCCAAGGGGAATGTTTGACTCCCAGGAAGAGAACTCATGCAGTTGTTTCAGTTGCAAAGTTAACTGGCTGCTTCTTTCGTGAAATTTCATTTTTTGCTTGAAAGAACAAGTGATAAACTGTGGTTATTTGGAAAAGGGTATTTGGTAGACACCTTCTCAAGAACAAACAAAAAGTTGAGTCTTACATTAAAGAAAACATCTGACAGTATGTATCGCCCATGATGAAATGTGAGCCTCCACGTGAAAAGCAGAATTTTGGAAAACGTGTGTCTGCCCCCACCAGCTTGGCAGCCTCCCAATACTTAAAGGCCCGTTTGAGATCAGTGGTGATCTTCTTGCGATTCTATGATGAAATGAGTCAACATGTGGAAATCTATAAAATTCAGTGAACAAACATTTTCCAAATGACCAATGTAGGACACTACAAAACCATTCATCAGTAAAAGATCTATTCAAAGTAAGAATGACCAATCAACTTTAATGTAACTTTATAAAAAGTTGGTTGATATGGTTTCAGGTTCCACTTTGCAACATCAGACAAGTTAGCACTTGTTGAGTTTTGATGCAGTACCAAAAAAGAATATTCACAATTATCAGAAAAGGTAATTTAAATACTCTGCCATTTTACATATCTCTGGAAGGCGAGATTTTTCCTCCATATTCTTCAACCAAAACAAAAGATTACAGTAGGTTAACTGCAGAAGCTGATGTCAAAATCCAGCGGCCTGCTATTAAGCCAGATATTAAAATACTTTCAAAAATGTAAAATAACACTCTAAAACACTAATGTGTTTTAGGAGAATATTTTAGTAAACATCTGATTTATATTAAACTATAATGGGTTTCTTATTGTTATACTTAGATTAATGAATATTTTAAAAACTTTTCTCAGCTTTATTCCTAGTATAGTTAATATTAATAGATATGCCTTATATAAGCCAAAGCTCTGTAGGACCCTCAGTAATTTTTAAGAGTATAGAGGATCCTGAAATAAAAATGTTGAGGACAAGTGTTTTCTAGAAAAATCTTATCTCTTTCTTTGAACTCAGGACAGTGTCCAGCACAGTAGGCACTCAAAAAATATTTAATAAATGAAGTAATTAAACATAGGTTCAGTTTTCTCTAATAGACAACTGCTAGTATCTTTTAACAAGAATAGATTTTTAATAATTGCACACTTATATATACCTATATTTAGTTGGCTGTTCAGTTAATTCAATGAGTCTTTCCAACACTTTTTATTGAGATTTCACACAACGTAAAATTCACCCTTTTCAAGTGCACTCTTTAGCGTTATTTTAGTATAGTCATTGTGTCGTCCAACACTACTATCTAAATCTAGAATATTTTCATCACCCCAAAAAGAAACCCTGTATCTATGAGCAGTTAAGCCCAATTCTCCTCTTCCTCTAGCCCCTGGCAACCACTAATCTACTTCCTGTTTCTGTGGATTTGCCTCTTGCAGATGTTTTACAATACATGGTCTTTTGCATCTGATTTCTTTCACTTAGCATATTTTTTAGTTTCATCCATGTGGTAACATGTAACAGTACTTCATTCCTTTTTATACTGAATAATATTCCATTGTATGGAGATATCATATTTGTTTATCCATTCATCAGGTGGTGGACATTTTTTCCTACTTACTATTATGAGTATGCTGCTATGAATATTTATATACTTTTTTTGTTTGAACGTATGTCTTCTCTTCTCTCAGGCATTTATGTAAGAGTGGAATTGCTGGGTCATATGGTAATACTATCTTTAACTTTTTGAAGAACTAACAAAATGATTTGCACAGTTGCTACACCATATTACATTCTCACTAGCAGTGTATGAGGATTCCAGTTTCTCCACATCTTCACCAGTCTTTGTTATTGTTTCTTTATTATAACCATCCTAGTAGCTGTGAAGTGGTTTCTCATTGTGGTTTTAATTTGCATTCCCTCATGATTAATGATGTTGTGCATCTTTTCATGTGCTTGTGGCCATTTGTATATCTTCTTTGGAGAGTAATCTATTCAAATACTCGGCCCAGTTTTTAATTGGGTTGTCTTTGTGGATTGCTGAGTTGTAGGAGTTCTTCATATATTCTGGATGCTGGATGCTTATCAAATATAAGTTTGCAAATATTATCTCCCATTCTGTTGGTTGTCTTTCACTTTCTTCTAGTGTCCTTCGATGCACAAAAGGTTTTAGTTTTAATGGAGACATCTATTTTTCTTTTGTTGCTTGTGCTGTTGGTGTCATATCTAAGAACCCACTGCCTAATCCAAAGACACACAGATTTTCACCTATGTCTTCTTCTGAGAGCTTTACACCTTTAGTTCTTACATTTAGGTCTTTGATACATTTGGGGTTAACTTTTGTGTATGGTATGAAGTGAGATAGGGGTCTATTTTTATTATTCCATAGGTGGATATACAGCAAGTGTTTTAATTTTAATGATTACTCATTATTGTTCCCTTGTCATGGGATGAATGATGCCAGAAAAGCTCTCTGTGGTGCCTATTTTTGTCTGCTAAGCACATTTCCCCTTTTCTTTATTTTTCTCTGATAGATTCTGTCCTTTTCTCTCAGTCTGCCACCTAGGGAACATTTTAGGGTTCCCATGGTTGTGGTCCTATTGAGATAACCTGTACAAAAGAAATGACAGGTTGCTTAAGCTTACATCCTCTGTCATTAAAAACGAAGCATAGTATTTTTTAGAGTATCTGGCTATGAGCCATTTACAGGGTGACCTGAACATGGTCCGGCTTTTAGGCAATCAGAAGGATCTCCATCTGGCCCAGCCTTTAGCTGTAGCAATTCTGCTTCTTAGCCTCTGTAACCAACCACACCAATAATGATGCCCAAAGAAACTGTAGGGTATTCATAGAACTTGTAAAAACTTGAAGAACCAAATCCTAAATTCAGACACAGACCTCGTAAAAATGGTTTCTCTTATAAAATAGATTTTTAAGAAGTACAAGTGTCATAGTAAAGAAACAGATGTGTCCTACCAAAGTATTGTCTTACCTTTCACTTTATGCTAGAGGCACATACAAAAATCCAGTGCTGCATTAGGAACACTTGATAGGAAAAGTGGATATAATTAATCTGGTTGATAACAGACCTTTTCACCATTTTCTCTGAAAGAAAAAGAAAATAACCCAGATCTGATGCCACATCTGCTTAAATTTTAATCTGGAAAGAGAAAGTCATGTTCTAAGCTAGTGAAGGAGCCTTTGAGCTCATCTAGTCCAGAGGAAGAGTGTAAAACCCAGAGGAACAATGTGACTTATCCAAGGGCACATGACTGGTGACTTGCATTGACATGTCAATAGTAAGTTTAGATGGAGAGCTAGAATAAGAACCCGTTTTGTTCTCACTTCCAGGTAATATGCTTTCAACTGCATGACCACCTCCTATATTTACAGGCCCAGTGGATTTTTCTGCCTTTTCCCCCCCTCCTTATCACAAGTCTCTTGTCTAAGAAGAAAGGCAAGAAAAGCAGCTACAATTTTTTTGGAAACACACTGTTAAACTGAGTCTCATTTTGCAAGATTGCAGATTTCTTTTGAATCAAAAATTATAGTTTCTAAAAATGGCTATGAGTAAATTGTGCATATGATTTTTTGTATCATGTAATATTTTGAAAAATTAAAGGGAATGGAATCCAATGTCTATACCCAAACTCCATGGCTTTTACAAAAGCAGTTTGATCATAATTATTAGTTCAAAAAATATTTATGAAGTGCTTAACATCTGAGAATATTTATATTTTTACAGTGTTTTACAGAGTTAAACAGGCATCCGGTTTAGTAAAGCCAAGCAAAAATCATTGAGGGTATTGTAGATTGCTATGGGTATAAGATATGTATATGACATACAAATTGAATAGATTTATTGGATCATTAACTGACCTACGGTTAATAAAAATATTATTAAAAATAATACTTTAAGGATAATGCATAATAAAATAGACTTTGTTTTTACTCATGGCATTACTTTCTATTTCTAATGAAATAAAACCCAGTCAAAAAGCTTTAAAATATAGTTTACATAATTTTGCTTAAAGAGGCAACAGAGCTTAGAACTTAGAGCTTAGAGTGATATTAAATTACATTTTCAGGTCTGCAGAATATCTTTCTAAAATTAATACTAGGACAGTATATAGGAAGTTCACATTTTATACGAAGTCTGCATCAAGACCTGGAATTATTCTAAATTCAGAAGCCAAGACAAATTCTGACAAAGGATGGCCAATATCACCATTTATCTGCTGAAATGGTGTCATCCAGCATCAATAGACCCATTTTGTAGTTCACTTGGTCCACAAGCTAAAGAGTTATGCAAATTTCAACACATTTTTAACTTGAGAGAATTGCATTACTGTGTATATTGGAAATAGCCTGAAAATCTATTAATTTTTATCACACTATTTGAAATGCGTGTATTTAAATCCACGTGAAATGTGATCTCACCTTAAACTGACAAGAACATTTTAAGTTATGATCAATGGGAGAAATGGCACCATTCCTAATATTAAGAAATGGCCAGAGGCACATTGCAGCTATACGCCATCATTTGGGAGGGGCCTCCTGGGAAACATCTTAATGTGGTAGCTTTTTTCCAAGGGATGGCTTTCAGCTTTTCAGGTTAAAAACTCTACATGTTGTGGATAACCCATATGTCAGTTTCTTGGTGGACACTCCAAAAAAGCTCACAGGAGAAAGATGTCTACGCCATAATGAAAATACATTTGCTTACAATGTGAAGTCAGTATGCCAAGAAGACAAACTCATTACATCAGACGGTCATTTCAGCTTTTCTGCGTCTAAATATCTATTTGAGCCACCTAGATCTACACTGTGGTAAAATATTTATTATTTGGCCATCCACAATTAATTCATATGTTAAACAGATGTCAAATATCTACCTTGCCTAATTCACAATACTTCGTAAAGCTAAAAAAAAAAAAAAAAAGATGTCACATTAAAATATGCATACTCTTTGGAAAAAAGATATTAAACTAAACAGGAAAAGAAGGGTTCTATATTGTAAATTAAAACATTAAAGACGTTTTATGAAGATAAAGAGACTTACCTGTCCCTATATGAAATTTACTTTCTTTGAGTATTTCCTTCTATTCCGTGATATTCAAGTTTTTTATCTTGTTTTTTAGTTCAAGATATTAGTAAGATGAACTAGTATTTTCATTATCATATATCATTACTGACAATAGATTAAAAAATTCATATCTATGAATAATTTTAGATTTTAACAAATCTATATGTAGTATCTACAGAATCCTTTGATGGATAACTCAGAACAATATTTGACCAAACTTACAGTATTTTTCAGGCAAAATCTGTAAGTAAAAATAATTCAATCTATTGATTAGTAGACTAAGTAGGTGCTTTCAAGATAAGACTGAGAGGGGAGCAAACCCACTTTGCTATCCAGTGGAAACCAATGGAAAAGGTTATTATCTGGGGGCAGAAGAGCATGATGGTTAATAGAAAATACACGGGAGACAAACAGACCTGGGTTTGGATCTTGTATCTGACTTTGTACCAGGTGACCTGGGAAAGTCACTTCATATTTTCTTTATCTTTATCTTTCTTTCTTTATCTTTACAGGTGCTATCTTTATTTCACTTATTTTGTTTTTGTGTGTGTGTGACATTTTTTGAATTGAAGCATAACATAACGTATAACAAAGCACATAAAATGCAGTCATGCAATCACTACATAGACTGAGAAATAGTGTCCAACACCCCAGGATTCCTTACGCCCCTGCCCTGTCAATACCCTGTAAGCACGCCTACGAGTCCTGTCACCATTACATAGTTTTTCCTGTTCTTAGATGTCACTTGAATGCTTGCTTAATGTTTCTCGTTCTGCTCATCACACTTGATCTTCTCAGTGATATTAGATATCCTGATGCCAAACAACAAAATCCCCTACCTCCCTCTTTCCTTCTGACCATGTCTCCTCTCCTTTCACACATTCCTTTCTTCTGTCCACACTTCATTTTGAAAAACGCAGAGGTCCTCTTCTCCCTGCCATCCTTCCCCTCACCCTCCTCTTGTCTTCTGTCTAGTGCCCTCCTTTCTTCTCTCCTCTCTCCTTTTCTCCCCTTCATATTCTCTCAGATTTGCTTCTTTCCCAGCCATCCTTAGTCTCAGCCAAGGAAGAACTATTCATTTCTCCTCTCCCCTATGAAATCTTGGAGTCAGCTGGGGTGACCCCTCTCACACACCCCCTTGTTACCAGTTACCGCCTGCTGTGGATTCAGTTTAATCAACACGTTACCATCTCTTGTACTCACTCACTTTTTAAAAATTTACTGTTGCTGCCAAAATTGGTTCAGGCTCTTTGACTCACCTGTTTCCACATTCGATCCATTCCCCATAGGAAGTCAAAATTAGCTTTCTAAAATGTATAGCCAATCACCTAATTCTTTACCTTAAAACCTTCCAATAGGTCTCCATTACATTAAAAAAATTAAATTCTCTCTCCCTAGATATATAGATGATCTTCCTCCCAGATCACTTCTCTAATATCTTACAGGTTTTGGTTCTTGAATTGGATGTTCTACCTCCTTCATGCTTCACATATTTGTTCATCCTGCTGTTGCCTCTCTGTTCTGGAAAACACTCACCTTCTTGTCTGCAAGGATTATACCTTCATTTATCCTTTGAGATTCAATTCATCTGTTCCATGAAATCATTTTTGTCCACCTAAGTATAATTGACCATTTCCTTCTTAGTGTCTCTATCGTACCTCTGTGTTTCTGTCCTAACAGCTTATTCCAATTATTTTATGTTCTAATATCCTTAAGGGTAAAAAACATATCACATATAACTCTCTTTCTATAGGGCTAGCGTAATGTTGGCATATAATGCATACAAATACATTTTAATTAACAAGAACATGTTTTTTTTAAAAAAAAATTAGTTAACAAGAGTAATTGAACTCTTACTTTGTGGACAGCATCTTTAACTAGGCGTTAAAGAAAGCTGTAACTAACTAGTTCCCTTCCCCAGGATCTCACAATCTATAGACAGTTAAAGATACGCATCCAAACAACTCCAATATAAGGCACAGAGTTTGTCTGCAATCATAGAGGTATAAATAACAAATAAATGTAAGAACACCAAAGCGGAAGATGAGTTTAAATCTGACTGGAGGGTACAATTACAACGTAGACCACATAAATGATATAGTGCTAGTAAAACTGGGGGTACCTTAAGGGAAGGTTACGAAATAATTTAAGAACCATTTTGAGAATTTGGATTCTATTACACATGTAGCAGAGCCGTCAAAGACAGGATAAGCAGGAGACCAAGTTAGGAGACTGTGCACTTAAGACCGATGTTGAAGTGTTTATTAGTGGGCACTCTGTGACACAATGTGCTAAGTGTTATGGAAGATGCAAACATCAACTATTTTTTTGTCTTCATTAAAGAGCTTAAAAATCTCTTGATAGAGAAAGACTTGTAACTAACACAGAAGGCATCGAGATCCTAAGAGAAGCACAAATATGGTAGCCCGGAAATAGTTTTTTCTGCTAGAATTTATGCTCCCTGAGGAAAAAGCCTGGTCTATCTTGCTCTCCAATACATCCCATTTTATGAAATACGCATCATGTGCTTGTCTAGTGAAAGTGGATGTATTGAAGAAGGTTTGCGGGATTAGAAAATGGCTTCTTGGAGGTAGCAACATTTACATAGAGCTTTGACAAAAGTTAAGGCCTTGCTTTGATGACCAGTAACCACTTTCTTCTTTTCTGGCAAGGGCTCTGAGTTTCCTTGAGGGGAAATTACTCTTGTATCCTGGGCTCGCTCGCGGAAGCTGCCAAGCCAGACGGCTGTCCTGACCTGAACACACAGGGTCACCAGGGTCTCTTTCTCAGCATCTGACCCTTAACTGGAAGGACACGTGGGAGGAAAACACCCATGCAGCTGATTTACCCTTGGGGAGGGACGTAAACGAGACGAGAATGAGGTTCTGTACAAGGATGCCCAGGGCTACTCTTTCTCCTGTCCTTTCTGAGTCTGGCTCTGTAGCTGCGTCTTTGATTCTCTAAGCTACCCCTCATCCCTAACTTCTTTGCTTAAATCAGGCAGGCACAGTTGATTTCTTTTATTAGTAGCTAAAGAACACAAACTGATGCAATAGTTAATGTACCAGGAATTTTGGTTTCTGTTGTTGTATTTACATAATTAAGTATGACAACACAGACCATGTTGTAACTAATTTCATAGACTATGTCTCAGTTGGCTAAGCATCAGGGCGTCTTGGGGAAAACACACTCACACAGTTTCCAGTCAACCAACTCATAGATAACTGAGTTCTAGGAAGTCTTTACACAATTTTGGTGTGGAATGCTAGACAATTCACCAAGCTTTTCTGAAACTTAGTTTCATAAAAGTTGACACTCTTTACTTGCCTAATATATGACTTGTTATCTGATCATTAGCATGAGTCTAGTTATGTTCTTTATTCAAACTACATTGAGTAAGGGAATGATTGTAATGACTTTGCCAGCGTCCTTGGGATGTGCTGACATGGAATACAGCCCCTTTAAGCCATGCTTCACATGTGCCCATTTAGGTTGTGTAGAGAAAGAGGGAGGGTTTGTGAGAAATTAATTTATTGACCAAGTGCCCTTCACTGATGAGTAGAGAAAGAAGTTACCTGTGAAAGAACACATTCCTTTTTTTCCTCTCCTTTAATGCTTCTGTTTGTTCTGATATGCTTTTAAATAAAATATTAAAAATCTTCAAAGGAATAAAAGCCAGTGGATTAGGTGATCGAATAAAGAATGTGTTAGTCTATAACAGGAGTGGACCTCAGATTTCAGAAGTGAAAGACCACTGCACAGGGATCCAGGATCCCAGTTTCCTCATAAATATTCTGCTGGTCTTCATGTTTTCAATCTGGAAAATAAAAACTAATAACCATATGATCTTAATAAAAAGATGACCTGGGTCAGGGCAGGAAATTTCCAAGTAGCCCCTCAGTTGATTCTTGGGAGTGGAGAGAATGCCTGGGACCCCACAGATGGTTTATCAGACCACTTTTCACCTGCCTTGCCTCTCTTTCATCCTACCTAAGAAGGAAATGATGTTTATGAATATACTTCTATATTTATAAATTGTTTATGAGACCATCAGAAATTATTCTTTGGAGTCAAACAAACTGTGTGTTTGCACACTCATTTTTTAGTTCCCTAGAGAAGCTTATGGCCATAATATTGAAAATAATTTAGTTATTTTTTCCCTTATCAAGTACAAAACATAAATCTTCCATAATCACCAGGGGATCACCCTATATTTAAAGACTTTAAAGAAGGGAATTTTTTTTAAATGTGTTTTTTTAAGTCTTTATTGAATTGGTTACAATATTGCTTCTGTTTTATGTTTTGGCTTTTTGGCTGCGCGGCATGTGGGATCTTAGTTCCCCCACCGGGGATTGAACCTGCACTCCCTGCATTGGAAGGTGAAGTATTAATCCCTGGACCGCCAGGGAAGTCCCTAAAGAAGGGAATCTTTAAGAAGAAGATCCCTCAGACAAAACAGTCACTGTCAAAATAAATTTTTATATGTATTCCAAAGCGCTTGTGCTTTAGCCAAAGCCTGTAACTTCTTGCTATAATATTCCTAAGTAAAAAGTTCATATCATTTGTGGAATAACATAAGAAAATAATTTTTCCTCTCTGAATTTAAATAATTCTAGAGTTAATTAGTAACTCAGGAATTAAAATAAACAACAATAGATCAGGTTCCTTAAAGTCGAATTTTACATATATCTCACCTATACATAAAAACTCTTGTTCATTTTGGCTGATATTAAATATAAATATAAATTATATTGGATTTTGTACACAGAATTGAATTCCTGTCTTGGTCACTTATTAAGAAATCTCAAATAAATGGCCTAACCTTTCTGAATCCCACATCTGTCATTTATAAAGTAGGGATAGTAATAACTACACCACAGGTTTGTGGTCTGGCTTAAATGAGGTAATATGTGTAATAATATGGCAAACTGCTATCTAACTATCTGCTGTTATTATTATGGACAGAATGTAGAAATTGATGTCAAGAGTGAGGAATATCTCTCAACAGCTGACCAGAATAATCAGTGATGATTTGAGATTAAAATTGTAGCATGTTCATTGAGCATTTATATAAACTATGAACAGATTCAAATGAAATCATTATGGACACACTCATATCATACTATAAAATGCAATCATATGGCAGGAATCTATGAATATAAGTGCTCGAAAATAAAACCATCAGCATATGTATTTTAGTTAAGGCACAGTGAATATTGCATAAGTAAACAATATTTAAGTAGAATTTGAAACTCACAACTTGGCAGGCATTGTTGAATCAAGGCCTTTCCACTTCTGATGAACAGTAATGCAACAATTACTCATTTTTATTTTCTTTAAAATAAATTCTTCAATTACGGACTTGTAAAAAATATGATTGTAAATTATAACTTACACTCAGGAGTTAAAAAATAAAATAGAAGAGCCATCAGCTTAAACGGCAAAGTCATATTTCTGTTTTTAATGTTTTAAATTTTAATGACTTTTTTGGGACTACAGAACTTTAGAAGAGAAGCTTGTTTTTAATGTCATTTGAGATATAGTGAGGCTAGCTCTAAGTAGTATATTATATTGTTTTATTTAAATACTATTGGAACATAGGATAGAATTGGATAATAAGGAAACATAAATGTGTTATTAAAGTTCTATGTGAGTAGAAATAGATCAAGTGATTTTTGAAAGACGTGTTCACATGACAAAACAATATGTATCTTTATTCTATTTTGGGAGTGAAAGCACTATGTCTCTACAGATAGAGAATCACGCCACACAAAAAAGCACCATATTAGACCATTTTTTGGAAGAAACTTTGAAAATAACTACGAAAAATAAGTTTGAAAGCTCTTCTGAAATTTTCAAGGGTAATTTTAAAGAAATGTAAGAGGAATTGAAATCAGGCATAAAACAATCCAGGGTACCAGTCAACAGTTTCTCATTTTCTTTGGTGTTCTTGTTTTTTCCAGAAATGTTTCTGCTACTTGTAAGACTGCCACTTTAACAGTTAAAACAGGGTGGACTTTTTCATCCCTGACAGTCAGCTCATATTGTAATTCCTCCTAAAAATGTTGATACTAGATTACTAAGTCTTGTAAGTATCAGATTGTAATTTCATAGTCATCAATTAAATTCAATGGTGTACTTTGTCACAAAAATTAATGACAATTTATATGAGATGATGAATCTGAAAAAATATTATGGAAAGCTTAAAAATAGGAAACAATTTTTGCCGCTGTCCTATGGTAAAATATGTCAAAATGCTATGATTTACCACTGTCATATAGTAACATGTTTCAAAATGCTGTGATAAGTATTAGTATAAAAATAGATCAATCATTACATGTAGCTTGCTGTGAAGTGCTTTCCCAAACCTGTTGGTACAAAAAGGGATAAAGAATGAAAATGCCCTTGCACTATGTGTTTTGCATAAGAGACACTAAACAAATGTCAGATCTTTTTCTCCTCCCCAGAGAATTAGCAGAACTAAACAACTTAGGACAAGTTAATGTATTTATATAACCCTCAATCTATCCCTAATTTTGATGTTCCTGGGGGAGACCCCTCCCTCCCTCCCTCCTTCTCTCTGTACGTTTTGTGTGTGATTCTCTTTATTAGGAAGACCCTGCAAATTTTATATTTCTATTATTAATTGCAAAGACTGCTTTCTTCTGTTAGTTGAAACAAATATTATGTTTACTGAGCACCAATAATTTATCAGTACTTGTCTAAGGTTTAAATGTACAAAGACAGAAAATGGAAGAAATCCTTGATGGGAGTGGCACTTCTAATGGTAAAACACTTGGATGAGGATTATTTCAGTACAATGTGATAAGTGCTAGGAGAAGGATCGTACCAGGTGTTAACCTTTTATTTCAGTATATTTATCTATCTTTGCTAAACTAATTCAAACACTTTTGTGCCATGCTGTATTACAATCACTTATTCCTTCACGGAGATAGCAGAGCTAGTTTTCTCAGTATATTTCAGTATATTTATCTATCTTTGCTAAACTAATTCAAACACTTTTGTGCCATGCTGTATTACAATCACTTATTCCTTCACGGAGATAGCAGAGCTAGTTTTCTCAGTAAGATACTTCTGATACTTATAGCCTTTATATGATACAATACAGATCTTCCTCAAGTTATGATGGGGTTACGCCCCAATAAATCTGTCCTAAGTTAAAAAGAGCCTAAGTAGAAAATGCACTTAATACATGTAACCTATCTAACTACATGGTTGAGCCCAGCCTACCTTAAACGTGTTCAGAACACTTACATTAGCCTACAGTTGGGCAAAATCATCTAATACAAAGCCTATTTTATATAAAGTGTTGAACATCTCATGTAATTTATTGAATAGTGTACTGAAAGTGAAAAACAGAATGGGTGTCTGGGTGCAGAGTGGTTATAAGCGTATTGGTTGTTGACCCTCGTGATCATGGGGCAGACTGGGAGCTGTGGTTCACTGCCGTTGCCCAGCATCACAAGAGAGGATGGGACCACACATCACTAGCCCAAGAAAAGATCAAAATTCAGAATTTGAAGTACAGTTTCCACTGAATTCGTATCACTTTTGCACCATCATAAAGTCAAAAGTTAGTTGAACCATCTTAAGTTGGGGACTCTCTGGACTTAGAACACAAATTATGTACCATATAATCAATAATGCCTATAATGTAATGTACATATATTTTAAATTCATTTGTAATGCATATTCTTACAGAGTTTTGGCACTTTACACAATGTACTGACTTTATAAGTTACTTAGCAAAGCAAATTATGTATTTTCATCACCTCATATATTGAGTGGGCGTGTGTGTGTATCTTTTTTGAAAGACATGCAAAATGTTGAAAGAGTTGTCAATTAAGTTTATTTATAATATTTTTCATGACTTTTCCCCTCTGCTATTAAATCTATAATAACATGTAGTATATACACTTCATGTTTTAATGACATTGGCAGATGTAAGCATTTAGTAAATTGAATTTAGAAAACCAATGAGATAAATATTAAAATACAAATACTCATTCACTTCAATTATTTGAAGCCCCACAGTTAGAAAATGTTGACAGGGAAAGATGGCCTTTGCCCTGAAGTATGGGAAAAGAGTGATATATTTGCGTAAAGTTTCTAGATTCTGTAGAAACTGAAGACACTTTATAAGGTTTTCTAGGGTCAAGTGTTATATAAAACAAATGTAAAGCAATAAACACAGTTGGAGTTTTGTCCAGTCAGTGGTGGATAAGCTATAATTTCATCATTTAGTCCTAAAGGAAAAGTTGTAAAAACAAGAAGCATAGCTCATTTTCTTGTAAAAACCTAACTGTTCTATCAAGGAAGGTCAGACAATTTTCACCCCAAAGAGTTATCTGTTTAGCACAATGCAGTTAAATATATAGCATGTGTACATGAGGCTCACTCATCTGTCTTCGGTCTCCTCACAAAATAAGCCAAGAAGCTATCAGTTTAAGATGTATATGAGAGTTAGAAAAAAAAAAAAAAATGACTGCACTAATCAAAAACATAGTGGCTGTATATTTCACTCCTATGCTATTGTTTGTGTTTGATATATGAAGCCATTAAACACAATTTTGAAGGCAGAGCAAGGCATCAAGCAATTAGGATATGGGTAGCACTTGCACAATTATTTTTTTTCTCATGACTAAGACATCAGAATGCCTTCCAAATATCCCTAGAACACCAGTGCTCCCTGATGTTAGTATTGGGTGGGTTTCTCTAGGTTACCTCTTCCTCCTGAAATGGCAAAATGACTTGCTTTTTTCCTTACTCGTTAGAGATATAAGAATTATAACTTTTTGGAGTTTAGAGATAAACATCTGAATTCTGCCGCATTCACGCATGGGGCCAGAGGTGTCACTGCAATAGACAAAGTCCCCATTTCCTTCTCTATGTAAGGTAAATCATATCTACTTCATGGGGCTGCTGTAAGATTGACTGAAATATCAATAATATGTATGAAACATTTTGGGCAACGTCTGGCAAACTGAGTGTTATCATTATTATAAAATTGTTCTCGTTAGAGTGTCCACTCATCACTTGCAGTTAGTAGAGAACTTCCATGGGGTACAAGACATTTAGATTTAAAAGGATCCTCCTCTAGAACAGGGGCCTGCAAACTATGGCCCGTGGGCACCATCTGTCCTTATCAAGCCTGTGAGATAAGATTGATTTAAAATTTTTAAATAGTTGGGGAAAAAACAAACAAAACAAGAATAGAATTTCATGACAGGGGAATATTATATGAAATTCTAATTTTATATAATGTCTATAAATATGTATCCATAAATAAATATGTATAATATATAAATAAACAGTGTCCACAAATAACTTACTGAAGCACAGCGCCATTCATTGGTTCGCTATTGCCCATGGATTCTTTCATGAGACCTTATGGTGCACAAAGCTGATACTATTTACATCTGGCCCTTTCAGAACAACTTTGCCCCAGAAAGACTGTGAGACGTGTGAATTACCTGAGGCAACTCTGTAAACTTTCTGTGAAAAGTGAGGTTTGAATTAAGTGATTCCTCAGAGACCTTCTGACCTGGTACTAAAAGGAGGGTTTTCAGGGCCATAAACTAGGTGATCTCCTTCCTTGCTTACTGAGCTCTGTGATCTTGGAGAAAGTCTTTATTTCTCTGTCATTCTTTTTCATGTCTAGCTACCTTAAATGAGTATTTTTAAAATTGAATGTTATTATAATGTGAAAAACTCTTAGCCCAGCGACTGACATGCAGTTGGTGCTGAATAAAAGTCATGGTAGGTAGAGTACAAAACACTATCCCATAGAAACACAGACTATTACAGCTGGAAGGAACATGGCCTTCGTATTTTCTAAATCAGGTGGAAAAAAATTCCAAACAGCTGACAAGTCTTAGAAGTAGAATTGGGAATGGAAACGAAGGCTACCGGCTCTTAATACAGTAGTCATTTTGAGTGATGTGTTTACTACCCTTCTTCAATTCACTGATACTGAGCCCTACAATGGAAATGAAAGGAAGAATTTATAGTCTTTTTGAATGGCAGGATTTGCCCTGTATCTTTAGTGGAACAAGAGGACTGTGCAAGAATCAGAAATTTTAGGATTTTTAGAAATTTTAGTACTGGCATTCTGACTTCCCAGAAGAAAATTCTATGAAGTTACGGGTTTAGCCCATGTTTAGTCCACTTCTATTAGAAGCTTTCATGGTTGGAGTTTTTCTCTTGATTTTTATATACAAGAGGCAAATGCCAAAATAGTAATGGTACTATTAAAATTCTTGGTAAGGTTTCGTAATATTAACATAATTTTTAACAATGTTAACGTTCCGTAATTTTTACTGTGTGATCTAGAGACCATCAGATTATTTCAAATATTCTGAAACTATAATAAAACAAACTATTCAGTTGCTTATAGCAGGGCTAAGTTCAAAATTAAGGAAACATAAGTGTCAGTTATTCACAAAATATAATTAGTCAGAATGGGACGTTCATTCCATCCTCTGTGAGTTCATTGTATCTTTATGTTTTCAATATAATAAATGATCATTACATAGCATTCAACACATGCCTATATAATAAACATGCTAAAGTAAATAAATTATGAGATTAAATTTATTTTATTTTTAGATCAAGGATAAAATTATGGTTTTCACAACAGAATTTGGTTTAGTCAATATATCTGTGAGAAACTAATTTCATTAAATGTCTGGTGAAAATTGAATCATCATGGTTGTTTTTAAAGTGGCTTTTGTGAATTGATCAAAACAAAAATTCGTGGGAGGAAGTTAAGTTTTAAATCAACATAAGATGCTAACTAGAAAATTCCGTATATTTTCTATTCTGTATTGTGTATAATTTAACTGGGTCCACTGATTCTAAAGATAGTTATGAGTGAAGAGGAAGCATCCAGAGAGCAATATGAAAGTATGAACAATCAAATATAATAACTATTTATTAGTGAGATTTATCAAAAGGTTATAGCAAGATTGCACTTCCAATAGCACAGAACTTGGAACGGTAAAATATTTTCCTCAGTTGTACACAACTTTTAATCTTACTCTATGCCAATGCATATTGGCACTTTATTTCCTCATTTTTAACCACTTACATTTTAACTGAAAGTATTGTTCTTGATTTTAGAGTTCAGTGGTTTATTTTTATCTCTCAGCAAAGAGGCTTGGGTTTGAATCCCATCACGTTGGTAAAATCATATCCTGGGATTTTCTAAGGAAAATATCATTCTGGACGTTTTTGTGAATTTAATTTGGAGCCACCTGCTGAGTTCTCAGTAGAATATCTGATAATTTAGAAACCATTTCTCCAATTTTTTTTAAGACAATCAGGAAGAAAAGAGGAAACTTTATTATACAGTCTCTTTCTCATTCTTCTCCCATAACAAATAGATCTAGAATGAGTCTTGGGGGTAAATATCTGAAAGAAATGCTAGAATTTAAGGCAGTATATTAAAAACATAAGTCTAGCAGAATTTCTTTGTCAAGTTTATCCTATAGGCTCTGAGGTTAAGAAAAAATATCAAATAAATAAAGGTATACATCATATTTTTGTAAGGAAAATGATATCCTCGGTGGGTACATTTTGACAAATTTATTAAACTAAGTATATTTATCCAAGATCCAAGGACTCTTACTTTCCCCTAACCTAAGCTCATTACACTAATTTCAGTTGTGCTTTGTTATAAGAATTCTCAAGATCCATAAAACTGAGCTACTCTACAAGATCAGGATGGGATGAAAATCAGTGTCTTTATGAGGCAAAAGGATGGCTTAATCATTGGCAAGGATCTCACATGTGCTTTTCATATTACAGTTTCCCTCATTCTTCATGTGTCACTCCAAAAATTTTATGAGAATATTACTTATGCTATCCAAACACATCCCCCAGTCCAGATATAAATTTTCACAGGATGACCATATATTTAGAAGTTCTTCCATTGATCCCTGAGCATGTCTCCATATGCTTAGCAGATTTGCTCCTTTACTGGGGAGAATAATGTATCCACTGATGAAAACTTCTTGTTCCCTATTCAATGTGTATTTGGGTTGCCTCTTCCCCCCCACTGTGCACACAGATTATTCTGCTGCTAATGCCTGACGTGCTGTCGGAGGAGTTGAAATAAGACATGATACATGAGACAGAAGAGAAGACATACCTGGGAAGGAGAGCTTCCAGGACAACTTAGAAAATAAACTTGAACCAAATCCCACAATGATCTTGGAATCACATGCTGTGAATGTCTGGTGAAACTATTGTGTGTTTGCTCTGTCTCCATAAACTTACTGCAAATACAAAATTTACTGGAAACTAAGAAGCCACGTGATTTTGAGCCCCCCCTTTACCTATTCCAATTTTTTAATTGCTTCAATTGTCTTATTTTACTTCAGTACTTTCAATAGCCAACTGAAGCCAAATTACTCAGTTTTGCAAATTTGTTCTATGTTTCCAAGCTATCTTTGGATTTGGGGATTAGAGCTGAAAACTAACTAAGAAAAAAAAGGCAAAAATACGTTTTTTAAAACTACCAATCATATATTAACTGAATTGACTTCAAGAACTTACCAGCCAGTTTTGAATTAAGTATAGTGATACAAACAAAAACTAATAAACAATTTTCTGATTTCAGGGCCTCAGAATTCACCTGAGTCAAAATGAACACAAAATGTAACTACAGTAAATAGAGTATGATTCGTCTTTCAGCTAAGCATAATTTCCCTCTCCTTAGTAAATACCTGGGTCATATACTACATACTTTAACCAGTGCCTAGTTGGATCACTGTTACATAGTTGCTTTCCTAGCCTCAGTTTAGTTATATTTAGTGGCCTCTTCATGATCAAATATGATGTTCCGGAACCATCTTTGGTATTTGGCCGTAAGACATGCTGTTTCATTTATAAAATCTCACTCCAGCCAGATGTTCAACATAGGTTATTAGGAACATCCATCATATTTTGAAAATTCCTTGCAATGTGCTAGACAAGAAATCTGTGTACTCAAAAATAATGTAAGCATGAAGTAAGACAATATACTTTGCTTTAGCATTCATACCTATTCTGGGTCAATCAAGGTATGCCAACATTTGAGGAAGCTACAAATGAGCGTTTGAATAAACATAATATTTTCAATTTGCCACATCATATAATGCGAAAACTATGCAATTACATGTCCATTATCTGAAGACTTTCAAAAGTATCATCAGTTATTCACATACACACTAAATATATTTAAGCTTCGTCATCATCTGAGCTAGTCTTCCCCTTGATCTTCTATATCAATTCAACCATCAAAGTTATATTTACTGTGCTTTCAAAACAAAACTCATGGATAACCCTTCTCCTCTGAGCAAGAAATCTCTACAGGAGTTTTCTGAAGTATCCTTCCATCTAGATCTCTATACTAATGATTTAAAAAAATTTTTTTTAAAGAATATTTATTTATTTGGCTGCACTGGGTCTTAGTTGCAGCAGGCGGGATCTTTAGTTGTGGCATGCAGGCTCCCAGTTGCGGCATGTGGGATCTAGTTCCCTGACCAGGGATCGAACCTGGGTCCCTGCACTGGGAGCATGGAGTCTTAACCACTGGACCGCCAGCGAAGTCCCCCTACACTAATGATCTTAAACTCCAACACCCTCCTATTTCCGGGAGATGAAGAGCCGCAGGCCCAGCCTTAGTCGTAACAATGCGGAGCTTACAGGCTCTGTTGACGGTGGCAGTAAATACCCAGTTCCTGCTAATCATTACCATGTGCAACTGTAGAGTCTGTTTTACCAGGTCTTTACAATTTCAAAAGAGTGCAAACTTTTTTGTTGGTGGTGTCATTTCATTACTTTTTTGGGGTCAAACATTTTATGGGCCGGTTCATCTCTGGAAACGATGGCTACCAGCTTGATCTCTAGCTCCAACTGCCTCAGATGGACATTCCCCTTTTCTCTGTCTGATAGAAAAGGATGCCTGATTGATGCTTGGAAAGACTTCTCATTATCCTTGAGATCAAATCCAGCCCTGCTAGCCCGGAGTCCATGGCTTTCTGATACCCTCTGATACAAAATCATCTTCCATCCCCAGCAGTCAAGCCAAACTTCTCAATACCAGATGAGACTGCCTCATGTTTTTTTCACTTCTGTTTTCCTTATTCTTTCTATTTTTCCTATAATAACCCTCCCTCTTCCCTCTGACTTCTCAGTTCAGCTGATTCTTACCTTTGCTTTTAATATCAGCCCAAAGCTTGTGTAATCTAAAATTTCTCTGACCCCTCTGACTCTCTTCCTCTCTCCTTCCTTGAAATTCCTTGACCATTTTTTCCGTACCATATTCACTCGACATCATTTAGAAGAATGACAGAATTCATAAATTCAAATGGAATTTGGGCAGACACAGTGTAGTCCAACCCTTTCACTTTACACTGGTCCAGACACAAGAACAGGCTTGTCTAATACAGAAAGTTAATAATAGAGAAAGGACTCCAATCCTGCTTATAATTGGTTTTTCCATTTATCTTGTCTTGTCAATGGTATTCGAAACTCCTCAAAGACAAAACCATGCTCTGTACTTCTTTTAAATCCACATTATGACAATACCAAAGGCAAGTTGCTATGAAAAACTTTTGAAAACTCTGAAAAGCTGAAGAATTCTTAGGTTTTTGCCTCCAACTGAAGCATGGACATTCAATCAGAGACAAAGGATGGAGCTGCTCTCTACAGAGGAGTCAAATAGCGATGATCTGCGAGACAAAGTCAATGTTGACTTTGCTGCCGTTTCCCATCTCAGCTGGGTCCAACATGCCTTTGCATAGCCCTCCCTCTGCATAGTAGACAGCTGAGCCCAGGTGCCTATAAGTTTTGATCGTGTACTTAGGAGAATAAGTGATGCTGCAGTGTTGCCCTAGGCTACTGTGATTACGTCACGAGTGTGGCTAAGGTTGGACTGTTATTTCCTATCATTTTGCACAGCTATAGTGGATATTTCATCTGGAAATCTAACCACTTTTATGGTTAAATGTGGATTTGTTCATGCAAATCATAACTGTTTACTAAGCATTCTAATAACTTTTGTGATAAATTTGAGTATCATAATTTTATATGTATTGCATTTAATTAGTGTGTGTATGCGCAAAGGAGACCACGATGATACACTTTATTGAACTTGCAGATTTGTTTAACCCTCCAATTCCTTGACCCTTTCAGACGTTGTTTCTCAGTACAACTATGAGTAAATTCATGAAGACTGTTCTAAATATTATGTCGCCAAGTATTATATAAACACTGTAATACCTGTCTGGGTTATATGAAACATGCTCTTCTTCCTTCATGCTTTCTGAGAACAATACAGAAAGAAAAAATGGATATAGACTTTAGAACTAGTCAGGCCTGAGTTTGAATCCCAAATCCACAATTTACCTGTCTCTACAAATTACAATCTACCAACTATGTTACAAGAAGTTGTTTCCCTAGTACACACTGTATATAACACTAGTATCAAAATAATGATTGAAAACATTAGTCAGCTGCCCTCCCCGTTTGCCTTCAGCATTTTTCAAAACATACTATAACTTTACTGCCACTGTCTGTAATGTGGAAATAGGCTCATTTTCTCTATCAAAAACAAAACAGGGGAATTACAGCTAGAGTGACTTAGATAAGATAATGGAAAGGACTTCCTGGATGCTTATTCCCATCATCCCAAAGGTCACTGAAGTAGGGGCTTTCATGTCCCGATGGGAATTAGTGAGAAAGACACAATTAACTTAAAAGGTTCCATTCTCTGGAATGATTTTCACAAAAATGTGTGCCTTACTTTTTCTACTTCTGTCCTAAGGCCCAGCTACATTTTAAAGGAGCCCTGTCATTAAATGATGACACATAATATAGTTTTAAAAAGCACAAGATTGGGAGTAACATATACACACTACTATATAAAATAAACAACAAGGTCCTACCGTATAGCACAGGGAGCTATATTCAATATCCTGTAATAAACCATAAGGGAAAAGAATATGAAAAAGAATATGTATATATATGTATGACTGAATCACTTTGCTGTACACCTGAAACTAACACAACACTGTAAATAAACCATACTTCAATTAAAAAAAGCACAAGATGAAATGGAAAACAACAAAATATAGAAGCACAGTCTTGTGATCTTGAAGTGAGCCTATAAAAAATGAAAAGAAGGAGTTAGATTCTGTTTCCGCAGCTCACATATCTTTTACTCTCTCTCCCATTCTCACATCAGGATTTAAAGTTTGAACATTATATTGTGCTCAACTCATAAGGACATCCAGGAAACTGGAACCTTGCACAAGGCCTCCTGCTCCTTTTGTTCATCTGACAAGGGCCACATGTTGGAGCTAACAGGCTATTTTGTTCTTATCTTCCAGAATTCACATGTCTCAGAAAACCAGCAGGCAGCAGAAAAACCACCTGGATGCCGGCCACATCTCAAGAGCTGAGCCAGGCTTTGGTTCCTGCCCTAGAATTTCCTGACTTGGGAGTAAAAATTCCACACTTAAGCCATGCTGTCACTTAGATGGGTTCCATTGTGATGGCCTATCTACAAACCAACATTTTCTGAATAGGTCCTTGTTCCATTTGGTGCTTTCCTGAGGCGGTTTTATCAGTGTTCTGATGTACAGTAACCTGATAAGCCTTTATTTAGTATCCATGTATCACTCCTTAACCTTTAAGGAAGACTGCTGGCAGCCAGGCCTTTCCCACTTGGGTAATGATAAAGTGTTCACCACTATTTGACGCAGATTAACCAGGTACCATTTTGGCAACCTTAGGTCTCAAGATTTAGTAAGACTCTCTACAATAATGTCAGACTCTGGAGCACTAACTATTTATCTATGAGAAGGTTTGAACGCTTGTAAATTTAGGTATATATGTAAGTTTATATCTCACACACACACAAAATCAGCATTTGATAAAATTATGTTAGCTTAAATTAATATATCTTTCTTTCCAATTTTTTTAAAATTGAAATATAGTTGATTTACAATGTTGTGTTAAATCGATATGTCTTAATAAGAAAGATTTACTCCAGGACATAAGAGAAGTTAAATCTCCAAAAGTCAAGCTTTAAAAAAAAAAAAAATCTTTTATAGTGACTTTGCCTCATACCTCAGCTATTTGCATTTTAAGTGTCTATAAATTAATGATGTTCTGAAGTGTTATGGTCAACATATTTTTGTGGTTTGGCAGATTAAGATCCGTGTCAAAAATGTTGAGAGACACAAACACTTTATTACTTGAAAATCATGGTATAAAATAAAAAGGTATCAGGTGAACACAGAAAACAGTTTTCTGATCCAAAATTTAATCTGAGTCTTGTACCCGACGGAGCCTACGGAAGCCCATGAGGGTATTATCAGGATATTCTTAGATCGTGAAACATCGGGAAACAACTCACTGTAATCACGTTTTGAGAGGTGCTCATTTTCATTCATTTAAGTTTGGTAATGGGCAGCAGCCTACTTAGAAGAAATATCCTTCAAATTTGGCCTTGAAGGGTATGTACAGTTCATTGCTGAACAAGAGCCATGTTAGGACCTGAGAGTGGAAAAGCCATGGCCACACCCTCAGGCCCCTGCTGTGTCCTGTGACGGAGCTTTTGACTTTATTTTGTTCATAGTGGAGAGTTTCACTCATTTGTAGTCAATCATTTTAAGCCGAAAATAAAACCGGTGTCACCGGGGAAGCTGTCTGAAACACAGATTCAAGCCCACCCTAGACTCACTGAGCGTGCAACTCTCGGGGCGGAGCCCCAGAACATTTTTCTACTAAGACCTTCAGGTGATTCTTAATGCTTACGGTGCTCGAGGTTGTTTAGCCAGAAACCTAAAAGCAAAACAACTAAAAACCTTGCCACAAGCTCAAATGTAGACTGACTCACTACTCTAAGTACAAAGGCACATGCATGAATTCTCTATGCACGCATCATGGAATGTGTCCACTGAATTAAAACTACCCTAACCTTGTATTTAAACGCTACTGGCCTTCCTAGGAGTTAGTAATAATGATAATGTGCACGATACTTTAGGTTTGTCTGAAGAAACTATGAGCTTAGGAAGGATAGATCTGGTAGCGGTGTTTCCCAGTAGAGGAGATACTGGCATTTTGTGCAGATCAAGACCTCATTTTCATTTTGCAGACCTAATGTGAGTAGTGAAAGAGGTTTAGTACACTTGGCCCTACCTTCTGAATTCTAACAGCATCTCAGAACTTGTGATACTCGACACAGGCGTACATACATCCCAATGCCTCAGGAGAGCTGGGGAGGGCAGGGGACAGCCAAGAGGCAGCGGCGCTGCCCTGATGGAGGACAGAGACCCCTGGTGAGAGCACTGCGGAAGGGAGCGTCTGCTGAGCTGGTCACAGGAGAGTTAGGGTATAATTTTCTGGCGTAAACCCTCTGTGCCTTGTTGCTTCACTCGTGAAGTTTGGACTGAATGATCACTGTTAGCAAAGGACATGGTGCCTTGCTTAGTGCCGGGCGCAAAGCAGGATCTCAGTAAACCGTCACTAAAATGAACTGGGCATGTGTACCATCCCCTCTTGACTCAAAACTGTTCTGTTAAAAACAGATTACAAACACCAAGGTGTCAAAGAAACGACTACTGTTGTTAACTTTTAATTGAACGAGTCCCTTCTTCATTGTTCAAATCCAAACACAAATTCATGAAAAGGATGAAATAATCAAAATATAGAAGGTAGAAAGCATAGGCCCAATACGTCTATGAATCTTTCTCTAAAAATAATTCTACATAAAACATTAGATAATAAAATATGGTATTCTTTTAAAAAGGTTATTCGGACACACTACAAAGCCGTTACACTAATGCTACACTAATAACACACAGTATGGTACTACAGTAAGAACATATAAATTGACCAATGGAGCCAGATAAAAAACACAGAAACAGATGTATGTATACGTGGAAACTAAATATATGACGGGGGAAAACCAGGTTGCTTAGGAGAAGATACAGACACATATAACTCACCATGTGTGGAGGAAAATAACAGCACCACATACAAATTTGTATTCCAGGGGCACTAAAGACCCAAGTGTGAATGGCAAAACTATACATTTGAAGCCTGTTATTACTATTATTAATAATTAAAATAATGATGGTTATAATAATATTAAAATAGGTTTAGAATTCCTTACCCTAAAAACGCAAAGCATAAGGTAAAAATAATTTTGTCAAAAATTAGGGGTTTCTGTTCAACAAAGATCAAAATTAGCATATTCTAAAAGATCTTTGCAATACCAAAAACTAACAGAGGATAGATGGAGAAAATATAGAAGGGATTCAGAAACAGAGGAAACCCAAAAGGCTTAGAAGTACATGGAGAGATTCTCTAACTCATAAGTAATCAGAAAACATAAAAACAGGCAGCAGTGATCTTTGACTTTAAACACATGAGATTGGGGATGACGGAAGTTAAGACACTCTATGTCCTGACTGTACCAATGTAACCCAGAGATCACGCTGACAGCAAGCTCGAGTGTGTGCAGCCCCAGTGGTTTCCTTCTGGATCAAAGAGAAAAGCTTACACAGTCTTGGAAGATGCTCATCTTAGCCTGGATTGGGGCCACGGGGAACTGGCTGTCTTCTAGGTGTGTGTCACAGTGGAAATGAAAACATAGTAACAGGCATGTGCTTAGTAGACTATGAGCAGTTAGACATGCACACATATTTAAAGTTTGCATTAAAACGTACTAAATTCTATCAAAAGCTCTGATGGACTGACAGAATGCAGCAGCCATCCCGCTTGTCATTTTTATGCAGCATCTCAAGATCTGTCCGGCTCCCTTCTGACTATATCTGAAGCATGTGCACTATCCAGATTTTAAGACTGATTCCACGCAGCTATGAGACTTGACTTCCTCTACCTGCTAACATCCAGGCTTGGCCACTTCTAGTGACGTGCATAGCAAAACGTCAGGTTTCGTTGTAATGTTCTCACATGCTGTCAAGCATCCTGACCCATTGGGTGTGTGCAATTGCCTTTTTCTCCGCCCACTGCTGATGAGTCCTTTTAGTTCTCAGTTCATTTGCATATCAGAGGTGATGGGCAGACTCGGACATAACTCACTGGATCAGGTGATCCGTGACGTTTACTTCTCTGATGTGTTCTAGTGACTTAAGTGCTCTAAGGGTAGAGGCTGTAAAAGTTTTTCAAAGTACTACGTGATTCTAATTCATTATTTAAATATTTAACACATATTAACCCAGTACATACAAGTTATAATATACATCCCCAGCCAAACAAATGTGGCACTAACTTGAGTTTTTCTCAGCAGACTGGCAGCTTACATGTTATGAATTACCAAGAAAGTTTCTCTTAGTTCTATTCAAAGTGTGGTCTGTTCACCAATATCAGACCAAAACTGTTACAGACACTGCTGATATGCATTCAGAAATTGAAAGTAAGATTTTTGGACACCTTAATAGAAAAGTGGTATTGCCATGACACCCATGCCTTAATGGACTCATCTCATGGAGCTGGTTGGAGACCAGTCAGGGTTTGGTTGAACCTGGTGAACTGTTATGTGTTACAAGCTACAAACATGCCGTGTGTGCTAGATCAAACATCATCATGTTGGCTCACAACACAGTGGAAATCGATACAAATAAAAAACCTGCTTCTTCATCAGAGATAATCTGGGAAGGCGTGACCATTCTGCTCATGTGGTCAGGGGAAAGGCTCACTGTGATAGAAGCAAAACCCACTTTCCCATGGGTCTGACCTTACCTATGCCTTCGGAATGTAGCTGTTTCTTAAGCCAGACGGGTTATGGATAAGACTGGAGGTTAAAGGCTTATGAAAATTAAAACCCACCTGAAAGTCAACTGATGGTCCTATCGATTTTTATAGATTTCTCAGAGAAAAGGGAACTCACAAATAAAGGGATGCATCTCAGCACCCAATTACTAAAATAAGTCCATTCTGGCACTAAAATTTTGTGACTTTTATGTCAAGCATAAACATGTATAAGGTTGAATGAGTATAGCAGAAGGAGTTAGGATGTAAAAAGAGTGGGGATATTTCTGCTTTTATGGATGACGTTGTGGCTTTGGAATAAAAGTGATTGAGAACTGACCCCTCCCTCTCCCACTCTCTGTGCAATCTGCTCCAAACCACTTTCTCTACGTGATGGTTTCATTATCCTCAGTATGCGGGTAATTCCCTCATTCACGGATCCTGTAAATAACCAGGCCCTCAACGTGTATTCAATGAGAATTCCTTTTGGAAGTTACAAATATTTCTGTTTTTATGCAATTAATGTTTCCTTATACTTACATTTCAACAAGGAACATTTTAAGGACAGGACGGCAAAACCTCAAATCTTTTGAGAAGCTTCTTATTTTAGAAACACCAGAATATTCTGGCTGTTTAGCTCAACTCAATCTTGTGAAAAAAATTAAATCAACCCTGGCAAGTTGTAGATCTTAATTACAAGCATAACAGGAAAGAGATTTGAGAGTGAACTGCATTGTAACAAATCTTCAAGTATATATATATATATGTTTACATATTTGTGTGTTTATGTTTGAAAGCATGTGCATATGTGTGCAGGTGTGAAGGTGTGAGTATATTAAAATCAGAGGTGACCTCTATGTATATATATATGTTGTGAAGCTAGGAATGAAAATTAAAAGAAAAATACTTAGAAAATACATTTGTTAGAACAAATTATGAACAAATATATTTTCATCTTAGAAAATATATTTGTTCGTAATTCATAGCCACAGCAACAATTAGGCTCTGGGTTTTGTTTCTTGTTTTTGTTTTTTTAAAGTGAAGTATAGTTGGTTTACAATATCGTGTTAGTTTCAGGTGTACAGCAAAGCGATTCAGATATCTATCTATCTATATGCTTTTTTTAGATTCTTTTCCATTATAGGCTATTAAAAGATATTAAGTAGAGTTCCCTGTACTATACAGTAAATCCTTGTTGTTTATCTATTTTATATACAGTAGTTTGCAGCTGCTAATCAGACTCCTAATTTATCCTCCCCCCACCCCTTTTCCCTTTGGTAACCGTAAGTTTGCTTTCTATGTATGTGAGTCTGTCTCTGTTCTGGTTTTGACACGTCAGAGGGTCAGGCAATGTCACTGTTTGAGTTAGAGCTTTAGAACCAAGACTGCATGCACTGTAGACTGAGCAATAAACATCCGCAGAGGAGAAGTTTCTAATTTTGGATTTTATATTAGTACCCAAGGCCTCATAAAGCTGTGGGAAAGAGAGATAATAAAAATAACATGGAACATTTAAGATTATATATTTCCCAGTTCTTACATATTTATATCATCCTAATTTTCCATCAACACTCTTGACTACACTTTTATAGAAATTCTGGCATAAATGAAGCTTACAGATTCATTTAAAGAATGTTGCATCTTTAGCTGATGGCACCTTAGCATGAATTAGGCAGGACAAATACCCAGACTGGGTTCTACCAGCTAATGGCTCCAATTAACATAATTAATAAGAGAAGGGATTTAACAACCATAAGAAGTGAAACCTGTCAGGCTTGTTCTTGGATAGAAAGCTTCAGGTCATCTTTAGTAAAACTAGACAAAGAAACAATATCAAATTAAACCAAAGTATCCTTTTGTGTGTTGAAACTTTGCCCCTCCTTTTGTGTATACAAGTTATGGATTCATGGAGTTTCTTTCAAAGTCCCATGTTGCCTTCCATAATCATTTCCTCTAATTTCTTTAAAGGTGGAAAGCACTGTTTTTCTTGTTTCACTCAATTCAACACTTTACTGTTTGCTTTCACTTCTCTAGAAATCTTTTACATGTGTTTGGCTTATCCTCTCACTACTAATATAATTTCTTTGTGGAAAAATGTTGGGTAAGGCTTTTGTATCTACCACAGAAACTAAAGAGTACCTGATACATGGAGGATATATGGAAAATTAATGCTGTGAAGAAAAAAATATCTGTCACACCAGAATATACTCTGTATTCATTCCAGAAAGTTTGTTAATTATCACTTTGCCCATAATATTTTTATATATATGCATATAGAAAACACAAGCTCTCAAATACACCTGAAATACAATGAGGTCAGTATCACAGGCAGACATAGGCTCCAACATTCTTTAGTGACACTTTTACAGCCTGCTTGAATGGGAGTGTTTGACTTGATAGACACTGCTCTTGATCTACGTAGCCATGTGATTGAGAAGACAAAAACCTAAGATACACTGACGACTCAAACTGGGTCAAAAACTATTATTTCATAAGATTCATCTTATCAGAGTAATTCTTTAGGGCCAAACAGTGGTAACATTCAGAACGGTTAAAATGCACTCTTGCTTCATCCCCTCCATTCTCGCATTCCTCTCCCGTCTTCTGAGGCCCTCTCTCCTCTGCTCCCCTAAAACTCTTCTCATTACTCACAGCTCTCTGCTCTGGTATTCCTCCCAGGCACACTTTTCCTTTTATGCCAAAATAACTTCTCTCTCCAACCACTATCAAAATTTCTATTTCCTTAATGGAAATTATATCAGATGTGTGGAGAAAAGTAATCTGATTTTTAAGCCATTTCATGTTAAAATGAAGGTGACTTTTCTATGGTGCTTATAATATACCAAGGGGTGCCATGCATTTTAAAGAGGACATTGGTAGACTCTAATAAATCTCTACCTGGAAGAATTTCCTGAGGGAGGCAAAGCTATCTTGCTGCAGTGGAGACTTCTGGACTTTTTTACTCTGCCCTGGGCAAGGGAACACCTGGGCAGGTGTAAATCTGACCTTGCAGCTGGGCCCTAATCCATTCAGCAGATGGTGAAATGGGTATAAATGCTCACTCTAAACTTGTTATATTTGTTCAAACTGTTTCATTCTTTTGAAAAACATAAAGCACTTAGAAATTCTTTTTAAAGAAGTCTGCATCTCTGTACATACTGATTCTGACCACTTGAATGTCCCCTTCAGCTATTGAGATGGAGACTGTCTTTTAAGATGTTCAAATGCCAACTCCTCTGACAAAATCCCCACAGATAAACTGAGCCAGAATTGATTAATTTCACTTAGAAATATGGAAAGACAGCGTTCACATTTGTTATTGTCTACCTTGTATTATAATTTAAGTAAAACTACTTAAGCTCTTAAAGCCATCTTTTTGGTCAGCTATCGTTCCCTAACATTTGAAGGAATCCTAAAAACAAAAGAAAATAAAGCCTGTATTTTCTTTGATTGTCATTAGATAACTATTTTCTGAATGTTTTCAAAAGTCACTATTTTTAATATTGAAAATGTATAAAATACATTTCTACCCCACAAAAAGAAACTAACACAGCAAATGTTGGCCATAACGTTCTATGGCACGTACAAGACTAGACAAAAACTCCAGTGTTGCATAGTATTTTCAGTTGTATTAAAATTTCTAATCAAGCGTACAGTATTATCTGTCCTGTACTGTATTAAAAACAAAAAGTAGGGATCACTGAAAATTTTGATTTAGCTGTTATGAAACACATACTTCTACTGAAAAGTCTTCTGCATCCAAAATGAGGCCATTTTACCCATTAGTGGAAAATAAATCCATTTTGCCCTTTTTTTTTTTTTTTTTTTTTGGTTCATTTTAATCTCAGTGAAATAATACAAATCTTGGCCCACGGCATTTCCTGTGGCTTATTAACCAGCTGGACCTCAAGCCATCATGTCCTCTCGGGCAACCATTAGTTCCTAGGAAACACTCTTTGCCTTGATCATTATTGCATAATCAAGACAATTTTGTGTTCCTTTAATGTAATGTCAATTATTGAGGAGAAATATAATACTCAAAAAAAGTGATGACACTGCTTTGTACAAAAAAGAAAAAAGCAAGTGATCAGTCCTAGGAGATTTTTTAATAACTGTCCTTCAAAAGAAAACCGACATCCAAAGTTAAGTTGCTAAAGATCTTATTTCAATATTCTTACTTGCAGATAATCTGGCAAAATGGATAAATAAAGAATCCAACAAAGGAGACACCTGCCTTCAAATAAATTATTACAGAATAGGCCCAGTCCTTTGGACTGTAAGCTGCAGTGTTTGAATAGCATTCCCAAATTTAAGTAAGCAGCAAACCGAGCAGCCAAGAATATGTACTGAGCTCTTTTGGTTTAAAAAAAAAAAAAAAAGACCCTTCTCTTCTCTTATTCCTTCTCTATTATAATCAATGGACTTATTTTGCATTGAAAAGATGAGAGAACAAAAGGGACCCTATTGACACAAACGTATGGTGTGCTACAACTTGGGCCATAAATCAGAGGAAGTCAAAGTGCAAGAAGCTGAAATACAGGTGATTTAATCAACTTTAAGAATATTCTGAAGGAAAGAAGGGATGAATTTCTAACACAGGAAATGCTTCTGTGAGTTTTCTTATTGTAACAGGCTCTGCTTAGTGAAATAGGCAGGCCTCATATGGGCCAGAAGAGGTAGAATTGTCGAGTGAACTAAGGAAAAAAAAAAAGGGAAAGAAAGCAACTAAAACGATTCTTTTACTTACAAAGGGAGGCAAAAACTTCAAATGAACAATCTTGTCAAGTTGTCATTTGACAAGGCAATATCATCAGTGTAGAGAGTATAAATATTGTGTACGTTTATGGTTAAAATTCAAGCTTCTGAGAATTTGCTTTGGGCCATTCTGTAAGAAGAGATTCTGGAACAGTGCTCTAGTGACCACTCCCCTCCCAATATATAGAGCTAGTGAGATTTCCATGGATTTTCTGCACTGGAGTAATTTTCTCAGTACTGGAACAGACAAGGTCACGTCCTGCAGGGGTAGGGGGGTGGACAGGCCATATCCAGTTGCATACTTATTTTGTCTGGCAGTTCAGCGTTATACACATATCAAGATCAGCTGCTGATCTTGTTGGAAATTTTAGCAAACAAATTCAAAACAATCTGTTAACAGGAACTGTATTCTTACCTGATAGAGGTCAAGTGAATCTGAGCCTCTCCAACCATTCTCAGTTCACTGTTGTCCCTTCAGCATCTTGTTTGTCTGTCTACCGTCTTCCAGAAAGTCAAATTCATTCATTTATGTTAGAGCTTGGCCACTGTGTGTTTGTATTTAAAGCTGTTGATAAAGCATTTAAAGCGATTTTGTTAAAAATCGGTGCAGTAAAACTGATTAAACATTCTTGGGTGGTTGTTTAACTTGTTACTGTAGCACAATACATTACGTGGCAGATCATAACCGATGTGTGTGAAATAAATAGACTGTGGTTTATTTTTAAGTATTTTTTGTTGATAGCCCATCTAAAATTGTTTTGGTGTTAATAAATATGCTATGAAAAGGACTGGATAGTTATAAATATTCATATGACTTTACATATTTATCTACTTTCCAAATTCACAAGTGTGTCCCTCAAAACTTGTGTGCCCAGTGAGTCAGCAAACCTAGTTCCAGGTGTGACAGTCACAAGGCTTTCCTGCTGTGATTTCATCTGATCCAATCAAGGCAGTTGTAGAGGATCATCACGTTTGCCTTTGCCTGTTGGTCTCTTCCAACTATGACTGTGAGTTCAGCAGGCAATTAGCTTTGTCCTCTTAAACTCTAAAATCATAACCTAAAATATACACAGCCTGTCTCTTAAGATAGCAGAATAATCTTCTGCAATCACATGCCCCTCATAATACCTGATTGGATATATCATCTTGACAGTACTTACTACTTGATTGAATCATAAATGCTTCTAATCACAATCTCTTCATACTTTCACATTTTAACCAGAATAGACAATGTGAAATGTAACCTCCCTTGTCAACCCTACATTTTTTAAGCAAATGATATATAGATATCATAGATTGGGAGTTTGGGATTAGCAGATGCTAACTATTATATATAGAATGGATAAACAAGGTCCTACCGTACGGCACAGGAAACTATATTCAATATTCTGTGATAAACCATAATGGAAAAGGATTTAAAAAAGAATGCATACATATGTATAACTGAATCGCTTTGCTGTACAGCAGAAATTAACACAACATTGTAAATCAACTACACTTCAATAAACTAAATTTTTAAAAAATAGATAAAAGATAGTAGATATAAATAGATATTGATAGCTCAATTTGGGTATATGTCTATAAATATTAATGTGAATTATAGATACCTGCATATGTTTTCTAGAGCTTACGCTCTTTTTTTTTTTTCTTTTTATTCACTTCCAGAGGCTTACATTGGCTTTTATAGAGGCCCCAAGTTATACCGTCTTGTGCACCCAGCCCCCTCCTCTGAAACTTCTTGCTACACTGTGTTGTCTGTTACCGGTGATTCCATCATTCCTCCTCCTTGAATCTCAACCTATTCCAACAGCTCTCCTAGATCAGACACAAAGCTCATTGCAGTTTACATGGTCAGCTGTGTTTAAGAAATAGAAAAATAGAAATAGCAGGGATCACCGTACTCCTCCAAAAGGACCAACTTGTACATATCATGACAGCCTCAATGTCCCCAAATGGTTCCCTCATTATAACAAGTGAATCAGTCAAGACATAGAAACTTAAGAATCAGCCACCCTTAGAAAAAGTGAGTTGACAACCCTGAGGCTTTAAAAGTGGTGTTATCTCACATTCTTCTACTGAAATGTTGCATTAAAATATTTACATATTTTTTTAAAAACATCTTTATTGGAGTATAGTTGATTTACAATGGTGTGTTAGTTTCTGCTGTGTACCAAAGTGAATCAGTTATACATATACATATGTTCCCATATCTCCTCCCTCTTGCGTCTCCCTCCCACCTTCCCTATCCCACCCCTCTAGGTGGTCACAAAGCACAGAGCTGATCTCCCTGTGCTATGCGGCTACTTCCCACTAGCGATCTATTTTACATGTGGTCATGTATATATGTCCATGCCACTCTCTCACTTCGTCCCAGCTTTTAAAGCTAATTTTCTGTGGAGGATGAGGAGGCATCCATTTACCATTTATCTCATAAATTTCGAGACTTGAAACTAAGTTCTCGATTGTATTCTCCCAAAAGCTTACTTGTGTGAAAGCTTTTGAGCTGAATAATAGGGAGAGCTTAAAATAAATTCCCACCAGGAAATGATGTTTAATGGAATTAAATGACATAGCATTTCCTATCTAAATGATGCACTGGTTCTAACTGAGCACAAAGAGAGGGTCCACCATTATGCATATTGATTAGACACTGCAGAAATATTAGCAAAATTGGTGTTTATTAACAAAAAATATGTGAAATATTAGGAGTTAGAGTACATTTAAGTCAGAGGTACTTTCCCTAAGATAAAAATGGCTGTTTCTCGCACCCCAAACACCATTTATTTTTGTTTTAGTGGTTATTGATTTCATCATCAGTGCTTGTCAGTTACATTACAGCTACAGCTGAGTTATGATAACTCATAAAAGAGCCAGAGTGGGAAGACGATGAGGTTTCCAGATATTCAGGGAGATGCTTTTCACTCAGCAAGACAGTATTTTCTGGGTTTGGTGGCAACATTCTCTTTGGTATAAGTATTGACTTTCTGGTAATCCTAACTCAGTCTTGTTTATTAAGAAGGACAAGTATCATTTGTCATTTTTCATGCAGAGAGAAATAAAAGTTGCAGTTAAAAGCAGATCTCCTCAAACTGCAGCGTCGTGGAGGCTACTAAAAGTCTAACCCTCCGGCAGCCAACAGCATAAAATGATCTTTTAGTTTTTTCACTTTGTATAAATTTGAGAGAGTGTCTTAGAGTCACATTACCATGCAGAGCTGTTGCTCAGCCTGCAGCCACTGGAGCAGGTTCTGATTGGGTAGTCTCCCATGCTGTTTGGTTACTGCCCATCCTTGTACCAGGTAAATGCTTTGAAATACTTGTCTACCCTGTAAAAGCACAACAAAGAAGTGCCTGTCAAGCCCTCTCCCCAGTGCCTGCTGCTGTCCTCTCTCTCCTGGACTCTTTTTTGTTTTTCTTAAATTGAAATATAGTTGATTTACAATGTTGTATTTAATTTCTTCTGTACAGCAAAGTGACTCAGTTATATATATGTATATACATACATGCATATATATATATATATATATATATATATACACATGCATATATATATATATATTTTTTTCATATTCTTTTCCACTGTGGTTTATCACAGGATACTGAATATAGTTCCCTATGATATACAGTATCTCCTAGACTTTTGAAAGTGCTTAATGTGCTAATGGCTTCCCAGTTCTTTTCGGATAGATTCCAGACTTCTTGCCTAATCAAGCCCCTGGCTTCTTGAGCATCCTCTCAAACTGCCGTCCTTCACCCCCTGCTTTCTCCTCAAGTGTGAGTTTCTTTCCATTCCTTGAGTGGGTCCCACTCCTGGTCTTTTCCACTATGACCTCTCCTGGAATGCCCCCTACACCCTGCCCAGGCGGCCCTGTATCCTACAGATTTCCTTCAGCTCAATCAATAATTCTTCAGGAAGAGGGAAAATTTCCCTGATCTCTACTTTAAGCCAGTTTCATTGACTTAGGCCTCTTTTCTTCAGAATCCTCATCTAAATTTGAATCAAGCATACATCTATTAATGTGATCATTTTATTGATATTGTTTTCCCAGATAGGACTATACATTTTACATGAAACCTATTCATCTTGATCATCACTGTAAACACAGAGCCTGGAATGGATGGATATTCAATCAATACATGTTCTATCAAAGAACAAGTGTTTGTCCTTATGAGGAAGCAGGGTTTTACAGCACCTTAATTAATTATATTTTTATATAGGAACTGACTTTTATCTTTGCAAACAAATTTTAACTTGTCACACTATGGTTGATTTGTTCCATTAAGCACATTAATTCTGGAATTCAGAAATACAGTCATTGGATTGATAAATAATCAATGAGTCATAAAGATTAACTGGGTATACCAAAGCAGTATCCCTCCCTGCCCCTTACCCAAGAAAAATACATATATCAGGCTTTTTAGAAAACAGTTTTTCAAATTTAATTTTAAATTATCATTATGATCCTTCTAAAGTGCTAAAGAGAAATCCAAATATATGTGATATTTTTGAAGCTCCCATACTACAAGCTTAATGTTAGAGAATGTTAACCATCTATTTAATGTTATTGGAACAGTAGAGTAATAACATTATGAAAGAATATGGTTTTTCTCCCTCTAAATCCTCAGTGGAATCCTAAATAAGTCACTTAAACAAAACTACAAAAATTAACTTACTTAACTATAAATGTCACATTAGCTATTGAGTATACATGAAGGTCTGCAGAAGAATGTAACATATTAAAGAAACATTGGGTTTTTTATTATTCAAATACTATGCAATAAATAAAATTGCAAAATTATTTTTTACTTTAGATTTTAGGACAAACCAGTAAAGGAGATTAGTCAGGGGTCTGCATGACCTTGTATAGGTTAAATTTAGCCTGCTGGTTTTATATCAAAAATACAGTTCTGTAAGATCTGACAGACCTGAAGACATACACATTTAAATGGACAAGACCTTGCCATTTGTTTAATCCTTGGTAAAGTTTCAAAGTATTGCTCTTTTGGATTAATTTTAAGGCTGAAGGATTCCATCCAAATCTTGAAATGTCTTTCGACGTTATATTTGAAAACGTGCATGCATGTGCGTTCATGAAGGGCAGAGACTTGATGAATGTTCTCATTTGAGTTACAACCAAAAACACAGCCTAGGCAGCTGCCGTGAGCTTTGTTATTACAATTTTGTCCTGACATGCGAGTTGGAAAATGTTGAGAGCGTTAAAAGCCTGCACCACCCAGTCTCCATCACATTCAGCTACGACTTTCCCCCCACAAAAGACACAGAACAGCACATAAGATGATTCAGACTTACGCATCCTCAGCCGTTACTGGATTACTTTCTAAAACCTTGACAGACTTTCCAGAGCATTTTTGAGACACTATCTGACAGTCTAAAGTGGTCAAAAACCCTATGCCCAGCACGCTGTTCAGTTTCTCTTCCTGTACTGATATATTTCAAAAGAATGAACAAACATAAAGAGTCATGTTTTTTAAAAAAGATCCTTTTCAAAGTTGAAAGAAATTTTTTCTCTCAAAATGTCCTACTGAAATTATCAATATAAAAATCTACAGGCATATGATTGTTTAGACTGACATTAGACTTATTCTGTTTAGATAACTAAGTATATCCCAGAAGTATCATCTCACCAGGGGTTCAAGTCCTTTCTTCAATAAGTTGCACCCTCCCATCAAAAATCAATGTTTACCTCCCAAAGTCAATAGGGGATTTTAATGTGAGCAGAACAGAGATTTTTTTATCCCTAAAAGTTTTCTTTACAAAGGGGGAAAAAAATGGTAGCTATTAATCAATACAAAATCCAGCACCAAGAGAAGAAATGTATGCTCCCAGAAAGCAGTGTTTTCAGAACACCCATTTAATCTTTAGCAAGGAAAGAAAAGTACCTTCTCCTAGATGATCTTTCAGGCCCTTTGCATTTCTCGAACCTTATGGGGCCATAATCTCTTTTCCATAAATCCCAATTCCAGAAGGTCTTTATTCCTGGAATTATGTTACAGTCTCTTTAAAACCAGATTTGGAGAGTTGGTATACGAAAATTTTTCAATGAATCCTTAGCTAGCTTTAAATTTTACAAGTATAATTTTTCCTATCTTAGATATTTTATACACAAATGGAATTTATTTCCACACATTTGGCTGTCATATTTCTGTGCAGAATTACTACTGGTGTGAGTTTAAGAGAACCATTGCATTAAAAAGGCTATTTATAAAATTTTCCTTTATGTGCTCATGAAGAAAAGGGTATTAAACAACCATATTGGCTTGTAACTCCAGACACTGTTTCCCCCGTCAACCTGGCTGTTCATACAGAGGACTAAGAACGAATTTTTAGTTTATTTAAAATTAGCCAGAGAATATTTGAAACTTTAAATCAAATAACCAAATATTAATATAGATATACAAATTAGTACATGGAAAGAGCCAATGAAATTTAGGGAGCCTTCATTATTAAAAAAGAAAAAAAGATTGACAGTAAACAGCAAATTTAATGAACTGTTGGTTGATATAATCCTGAACCATGTATATTAGTTTAACATGTGATACATTTTTTTAATGTGGCAATTACTATCTAATCTCTCTGGAACTTTTACAGTTCACTCTAAATCACTTTACAATGAATAACATCTATTATTACACTGAAAAAATTTTGAATAATATGATTGAGAGGAATCTATTTGCCCATTTCAATATGATCCTTTTAAATGATTATTATGTAATCATTTCATTAATAATGAAATTATTTGTAAAAATTTTACAAATACCAAAAAAAAAACTCCATTAATATGTCTGTTTATACTGCACAAAATGTTCAAATGTCTCTTTTATCAGTGTGTTTTTTCTTGTTAAAAAACCCTCCAAAATAGCCAATGTTTATTTTTTCATGCAACGAATATTGTTTAAGTACTAACTATATACCACAAAGCATACTAGGAATGCCAACATTAAAAAAAATGCTAAAGTGCTATTTTTGACAAAAATTAAGTTAAAAAATAAAAATTATTTTGTTGAGTGCCATTGAGTTTATGAGGCAATAGTTGTAGTAAAGAAGTAACGAGAATATAAATTGATGCAAATGATTTTCATAGTATTTGCATAGCATTTGGAAATGCTATCCTATGTTTTTAATATGGAGTATGACTCAGCAACCTAATTTTAAAGACTCATCTTGCAGTAGTCTGTAATATATCTGTGGGTAGAGAATATGGTAGATTGATACATGGACCAGTAAATAGAAATATGGCTAATGCTCATTAAGGCATTCCTTGTCTTGGGGGAAAAATGTAAACATTAAATAACCACTGAGAGTAATTTACACATGGAAATACTATACAGTCATTGAAAGGAAAGAGTAAATCTATATATATATATATATATATATATATATATATATAATATATATTTATATACATATATATATATCAATATAAAATAAATACCTCATCTGCACAGCGAGAGACTTCCCCTAAGAATAGACAAGCATTTAACACAATATATATCATTCATTACTTTCAGAGACAGATAGTATTTGAATTAGTAATATTGAATTTGTTTTTTAAAATATTTCTCCACTTTAGGATAAGCACAGCTTCTGAGCAGAGACCAAGCCGACAGGGCCTCTAAGAAACGGACAGGTAGAAGTTAAAGGGTCCTGAGTATTTTCAGTGAATCATGGCTTGAATTGCTCTTGAAGCATTTCCAATGTACAATCAGACAATTTTGTTAAAACCTTTCCCTAAAATGAAAGGATACAAACTTTCTTTTATAATAAATAAGAGTGAATCTACTATCATGTATTAGTTGATTGACAAATAACAGTGGCCCCAAAATACAAATTATAAAAATTATTATTATTATTATTATATTGTTATTATTGTTGTTTTCTTCTCCCTCAAACTAATTTCCAATCGTGTTGAGAAGTGTTTTCTGTTTGGCTTTGGAGTTGGTAACACAATATTAATATTTTCTTAATTTGTTTCTTTTTGAAGTGTTCTTATGCCCTTCTTCAACATTTTAACATTTCTTATTCTTTTCTCAAGGGAAAATGTCTGTGGACTTTAAAAGTCAAGAACTACAGTTAAACATATTTTAAAAATTTCAGTTTTAATCATATCTTTTCACAGGTTTTTTTGACTGCTGGCATTTATGTTTGCTTTCTGCCTGATATAATTGCTTCTTATTTAAAATCCTCTTAATTTTTAAACTGAACTATTGGATTACTGTTCACAACGATGGTTTGGAAATCTCTTCAAGAGATGCACATTTTTCTATTTTTTTAACCTTTAAAGAAAACAAGTTGAAGCATGCTGTGGTAGATATTTCTGCAACAACCTAGTTGTCTCTGGAATTGCACACGCTTAACACTGTCTTTCAAAAAGAAATGTCATTTGAGAAAGAGTGGTCAAGCCCTTCTCTCCCAGACACAAACTATTTCTTCCCCAGGGCAGTACTTCTCAATTATCCTTTTCTGTCATCATCACCTCCTTCATGTCTGGGCTCATCAACATTTCAGCCAAGTTACTATGCTTCAAAGTCACTAGGAAAATCAGGAGCCCCCACAGAGGTGATCGTCTCACACACACACAAAACCCTATGACAGGGCAAGAGAGATCAAATATTTCAGATAGAAAAGTGGGATATTTGTCTAGATAAGTGGCCGGAAAGTCTAGTCTGATTAGGAAAACTCTGTTAAGCACAAAGTATAATTTGCCTTCCTATTGAATCCAAGCAAAATGAAAATCTCTGCCCTGGACCAAATGGAATGTAGCAAATAAAACAGGACTTAAAACAGGGTCCATGATGAATACAAAATATCAACTTTCTGTTAAACAGTAACAAGGTATCTTATTCACCCACTTGCTTGGCAACATTTCAAGAGATTGATAACATGCACCTTTTGTGAGGGAAAATGGGCACTCTCACAACGGTATTGATGGGAGTGAATATAGCTTTTTTTAAAGTCAAACTGACATTACCTATCACAATTAAAATATGTATGACCTTTGACCCAGGAGTTTCACTAGAAATTTTACTTCAAGGGGTCTGTCCTACAGAAATACTAGCTTATTTACAAACAAAAGAATATGTCTAGGGATGTTCACTGAAGTGTAGTTTACTAGCCAAAAATTGGGGGAGAACTCTCAATTAATATAAAAGTGGTTAAATCAATTATAGAATATATCTTAAAGGAAATTCATAGAGCAATTAAAAAGAAAGTTATAGATTCATATGCACTGACTTGGAAAAATATTCATTGTAAGTAAAACAAAAAAGTGCATTGCAAAATCATTTTTATTTGGGGAAAAACAACCAAAATGTATATTCCTAATAAGCATAGAATAGAGTTTGGGATTAACATATACACACTACTATATATAAAACAGATAAAGAACAAGGACCTACTGTACAGCACAGGGAACTATACTCAATATTTTGTAATAACCTATAAGGGAAAAGAATCCGAAGGGAAAAAAATATATATATATATACATATATATCTGAATCACTGTGCTATACACCTGAAACTAAAACATTGTAAATCAACTATATTTCAATTAAAAAAATTAAAATCAAATTTAAAAATTTTAAAAAGAATAAAGTCTAAAAGAATATAAAATGATCTCTTGATGATGGCTACAGAGCTAGGGGCTAAAGAGGCAGAAAAGAAGGAAAGGAGGAATTTCATTTATTTCATATCCATTCAAAGATAAAAGTGGGATTATGAAAAAAAACAACTTTATGAACAGATGTAATTTTTTTCTTTAAATAAACACAAAAAGTTTGTATTTCACAGACCAAGGTATCATTTATACTAGATTTATTTTTGCAGACACCTAAGTTTCATGAACTGCCATTCATCAAGAAATGGAGACATGGAAAGAACTTTAAATGCAAAATGTTAGATTTCAATTTTGTTTTAGGCAACTGTGGAAGTGACTCTTTTGTATATTTGTATAACACTATAAATGTGTACCCTACAGCCAAGGAGACTGTATAAATTTTCCCCTGGCATTGCTACTATTTCCAGCACTGTTCAAGAGTCTATTTTATCTTCACTGTGTATATATATATATACACATATTCAACATTCATTAACATTAGCATTTATTTTGGTTCCTGTTATGTGTGTGTATATGTGCTTTTATTTAATAATGTTAGTTAACATTTCCTTTTTTTTTTTTTTTTTGTAAATAGTGATACTATGATTTGAAAAGTTTGGCCCAGTTCCCAGACTTAGGTCAAGCTAATACACGAATACATTTAGTCCAGTTTACTTTTTAATTGGAATTTGATGTTAAATGACTTTGTTTTGGAAGAATATTCCTCATCATGCAAGTTCTAAAAATGATTCTGAAAAAGACAGAGCCTGGTTTCCTTTTCATCTTTATCTGTAATAAGAAGGTGGATCTAATTTGGAAATTCCAATTTACAGCCTATGTATTTTGAATAACATGGGAGGCTTAAAATTATGTTGGACATGAGAAATTTTTTCTAGCTTAGTCTCTGGCATGAAATTATGTTTTATTATTTTTGCTTGCCTCAGAACTTTGGAAAAAGGAAAAGTATGCAACTACAGCAAGAATTACAAATTTACAATGTCCGAAAACAAATCCAACCTCCTTCTCCTAATATTTATGGTTTGGTTATATTTCCAAACATCACCATCTTCATATCAGACATGAAATTGAAAATCTCAGGGTTACTGTTGACTCTTTCTTATTCCTGGCTCTTAAGTCTTTTGTTTATTTTTATTTTTTCTAATTTCACAGTGGAAAAAATTCCACTATTTTTTTCTGATTTCTCGAGTTTGGTCCTCTGTAACTTTTAATACAAATCAATGAGTTTTAATATAAATCAATGAGTTTCTTAATTGTCTTTTGTAATTCACTTTCTGTTCTCTCCAATCCCTTATTCATTTCAAAGCCAATACAACCTTATAATATTTACTTCCTTTTAATTGTTTCTCATTTTCTAGTTAAGTCAAGTTCAAGAGAGCATTCAGGCATCTTTTCTGTCATTCTGGCTATGCCCAAAAATTACTTTTGGTGAGTTTTAAGCTAATCTCTGGACCACATGCATGAGATTTCAATTCAGTATATTGGGAATGGACCTATGTCCTGAATTTCCAACACAATTTATGGTGTTTTAGTGGTGTTAAAAAACCCCTCTGGTAATCTAGTATCAATACAATAGCTGGCTAATAACAGGGGCTAAATATATATATTTATGGAGCAAATGAATCACTGGTGCTTTGTGTGACTAGCTCCTTCTCAACAAAGACTTTTCTGGAACCCTGCACAGATGTGCCCCTGCTATGTCTGAAATTCCTACTAAATTCTAAGTTGTGAACAATATAAACTTGTCCACTCTGCAAACAACCTCCCCTGCTTACAAATTCTGTAGGCTTAATCATTCCTGAGTTTTCCTTATTTCTCACAGATTTATATCCTAAAAATTGGCATCAGGTATGGCAAGCTACCACATTAAAAATCTAGAAACCTGGACCAGACACATCACTGCAGTCTTGAATGCCTACATGTAGGGACTCAATAAAATAACCAAACAGCTTTAATTGAAAATGGCTAATACTCATTTAATATTTTACCATTTACAAAGGGATTAACCACAGCAATACCAATCTTGAGTCAGTTTCCCAATTCAGGAAGGATTTTGGATATATCAAACACTACATTATTTTCACCAAGCTGACAGCTGGTATGCCTAAATTCATCCTAAAATGTGTGTCTGCAACTGCAAGTCATTGGGATGAAAATGAAAACAATTAATTGCCTGACGATTCCTTAGTGACCAATGTTTGGCTCAATAGATTCCAAGTAATAAGAACATTGACATTTGAATGAATATCCGTTTGAATGAAGAGTAGAAGATGAAGCCATGGACAACATTTCCTTTTAAAATTTACTAGAAAACCAGAAAGTAGAGTGAATTATATAATGTGTGTGTGATTATTACATATTGACATCGGGCAAAATTATCAACTATTACGTAGTCAGTATTCTGATTACCTTTTGCTGCATAACAAACTGTGCCCAAATCAGGTGGCTTAAAGTTAATGGTAGTTATTATATTTCATGATTCTGAGGGTCAGGAATCTGGACCAGGTGTAACAGGGAAGGTTCATTTCTGTTCACAGTGTGCAACTTAGCCGGGAGGACACAAATGCCTGGAAAACTGCATGGCTGCTGGGCTTCTCCCCTCCGCTCTCCCTTGCGCATCTTTATGAAGTTAGCTTGCGGTTCCTCACAGCATGGCGGCCTCAGTGTAATCAGACGTCTCCCACCGAAGCTCATGGCTCCAGAGCCAGTGTCCCAGGAGACAAGGTGTAGAAGCTGCCAGAGCTGGTAGCCTAGGCCCAGTATCTGATGTAGCCTCACTTCTGCCATATTCTATTAATCAAAACAGAGCCTGCCCAAGCATCACCCATGATCAAGGGGAGGAAACCTAGCCCCTCAACTCTCCCTGGGAGGAGCATCAAAGAGTATGTGACCCTCTTTAATCCACAGCAGGCAGTCGGAGTTCCAATGTATAAACTCCCACTCTGCCTGCCTGTACTAATCGTTCACAAGGATTTGTTTAGCACTGTGTAGACATGGGGGTTATCTTTGTGCTTATTTTTCAGTTAGAAGGGAGAGGCACTAGGTTAGAGATTTTTTTAAAAGCAAAAGTCTGGGAGTCAGTAGAACCTGCAGCGAATTCTCCTGTCATTTCCCAACTCTACATGATTGCACCAGTTATAACTAAATGTGAGCCTCAATATTCTCATCTGTAAAAAACAGGAAATGTAATACTTACCTGGCTGGATTTGTTAAGAAGATTAGAAATATTATATGGGACATACCTGATACCTATTATGTATGTGATCAATGTTTTCTATTTTTATTCCCTTTTGCAGGACATCAAGTAATCTGCACATTACAAGTATTTTCTTTAACTTTTAATTCAAATGTAAATTGAGTAAAGTATTTCATAGATTTCCAAAGCCATAGTCTTCTGGGAAAATCTAAAAACTCTTTAAACTCCCTTGCTGTGTTACTTTTTATCTTTATATTTAGATTCTTGAAGAAATTAGATTAAACTGTGGTAAAACTGTATAATACTTCTGACATTTTCAAAAGTAGAGCGACTTCAATTAATTTGCAAGATACAGACTCCAATTTTTCTAATTAAAATATAACTTTCGGTTGCTGGAGTGTTAATAACCATTCAACACTTATAATTCAGGAAATGCACCTTGTGAAACATATAGAAGCTTCTTCAAAGTTTATAAACAAATATCTCTCCATGAAAAGCCAAAAATTAAATCCTTTCACTCAATCTCACGCTCCGTTTGTGAAATATTACCTTACATAGCAAAAGGGATTTTGCAGGTGTGATTGTTGTTAAGAATCTTGAGGTGGGGAGAGTAACCTGGATTATCCAGGCAGGGCCAAACTAACCACCTGAGTCCTTAAAAGCAGAGACTTTAAGCAACTTAAGGTAGCGATTTTGCTTTCACACGAAAATCTCGAAAAGAGCACCTGGTAAATACCTTCATGCACAAACCCAATCCTAGGTCTATAGTTCCTCATTTAATTATCTGTCCAAGTTTAAATTGGTTAAATCCCTGGACAGTTAAAATGTTTTCAAAAGATACAAGTTAACTATAGCTGCTTCACAGAGCTTTTCTAAACTCTCACAGTTTACTTAAAATATTATATGCCAAGATAAGGCCTTGTGTTAATTTTCTATCACTGCCAGAGCAAACTATCATAAATTTAACAGTTTAAAAAAACAACATATTCATTATATCACAGTGCTATACATCAGAATTTCGACATAGGGCTCACCGACTGAAATGAAGGTGTCGGCAGGGCTTGTTCCTCCCGGAGGCCCTTGGAGAGAATTTGTTCACTTACTTTCCCAGCTTCTTAGGGCTCCCAGCCCCTTCCTCCATCCTGAAACTCAACCGCGTTGAGTCCCTCACCAACCTCCCACCACCTTGCCTCTCTTACCACAGGTGAGAAGAGTTCTCTGCCTTTAAAGACTAGATTAGATTGGCCTCACCTGGCTAAACCGGCCTACTCTTCCCGCCTCAAGGCCCTTAGCATTAATCACACCTGCAAAACCCCTTATGTTGTAGGAGGTAATATATCCACAGGTTACAGACTCAGAACTCGCCATCTTTGGGGGGCTATTACTCTGCCCTACCACAGCCTGTGATAGCATAATCAGCACACAGATTTTCTTAAGATTTTTCTAAATTGAATTTTATTTTTCTGAAAGGTGCAGACAATTCATATTAGATGGCTACGTTTTCAATGTTGCTTTGAGAGTTGGCTCCTCCTACTTTTAATTTCTGACCAGAAATGAATGGTTACTCGAATATCCTGGCTCCCCAAGTAATTTTATTTACTTTTATTTAGTAGAATAATCTTATTTCAATTAATAGACTATCTTTAACAATCCTAAAAAATTATAAATGTTAGCTGAGGGTAACTGAAATAAAACAGATTTATAGCCCAATCAATGCCTCACGGGATAATTTGAGAAGCAAAATAATTAGATACAATTTCCTTTGTAAGGCATGCAGTACGTTAATTTCTTCCACTTAGCCTTTAGCAAAGCTAAGACTGGTGGAATGAAAACAAGCTTATTGTCTTCTAATGACCGCCATGCCTTGGAACACTATTCCCTCCAGAGACTTGTCCCTAGTTTATGGCATCACAATAAAATATTATGAAAATAATTGTGAATAAACAGAGTGAAGCCAGACATGAAAGGAAGCGAGATCTTGGAATAAATACCTCTTTCATGCTAATCTCCATCACTACACAAATTCATGAATAAAGAACGTTGGGATAACGAAGGAATTTTTTTCCAAATGTATATTTTCATCCGATCAAGGCTCACTTTAAAAAACAAGTGTAAAATTAGGGAAGGCACCAAAGTCAATACACTTCAGTATCTATAGAAAGAAGTAGGTAAAGCATCTCAATTTTCTACAGGTAGGAGAGATTTATCATCCTTTGTTACATATTTAAGAACTATACCATATAGTTCAATTAAGTTAGTGCTAGACAGAATCCTGAAGCCAAAATACTGAAAGGCAGTTGTCTTTGAAGTTCTCTTATCACTCACCCAGTCTTAACTTCCTAGGTGCACCCTGCTGTGTGCCCTGGCCATGATTCTCTACTTTATCTTACAAACTCCCTGCAGCAAAACTCATTCTTTGACGTCATATTTTATTAGGGCCTTATGTTCTAATGTTGACAATAAGTGAAAAGTAACAGATTTTACAAACTCAAGGTTATAAATTACTTTCCAATTATGGTTTCACTACTCAAAAATAAAGTAGATTCAATTGACTTTTAGGTAACATTCCTTCTTTCTCTGTGATAGCTTTCAAAAAAGAAAGCCCTAAATTTGTAAAGAAAAAAAAAAAAATATCAAGCTGTTTTTTGTGATGTACAGGGGAACCAGTTGAGGAAAATTTTCTGTCACTACCTAATTTATTTTCATCCTATTTCTAAACATTCAGAAGTTAACATTTAATCTTCTGACAGTTGTGTTTTCCCAGTTTCTGATGAATGCAAAGAAAATCTCTCCATGTCCCTTTTATCTCAGATTGAAAATTATTTTTAAGTTTTCTATTTCTTGGATGATCTCTTATTATTTGCTTTTATAACAAATTTCAACCGCTGGAAATTCTGGAATTCTGGTAATTCATCTCAGTTTCCTTCCTTTTTTTAAATCACCATGACTAATAAATAAAAGATGCTTTTAATTTCATGCATTCTTATTGTTCTCATTTCTAAATCAACCAACAAAATACCAAACGGCACATTCATTAATATTGACTATATGACTTATTAGATGTTTATGAATTATAAAGGCTAGACTTGTTAAAGCAGAATTCGTTAAGAAATACTACCTATATGAAGATAAGAAAGCAGTACAAACATGCAAAACCAACCAGAACCCCTCCTACTATAAAATTACTGTTTGATAAGTGAATTAGAGCAAATGCATCGAGAGTAAGAGTGGCCTTATCAGATGTGTGGCAAGTGGACTTCGTATTTACCAAGGTGAAGGATGTTAGTCTGGAAAACATGGTATAGAGTTTGAAGTAGGTGCCAGTCCTGGGGCAACAAGGATATCAGAACAGATTTGATAGGGTATTTTCAAGCAGACTTCTAGGAAGTGTTCATGCTTTATTATGAAAGACAAGCCAATGGGGCAGAATTTCAAATAAGTTTTTGCCACTTACTAGAAAGTAAAGAAGGGAGTGCTTATTGTCTAGAAGCTAAATTAATGATAAACGATAATGTATTAAAAACGTTTAATCGTAAGTTCATACAGATGTAAAATGAACACATAGCAAACAATTTGCTTAAATCATTAATTAACAGGACAAACAATAAGATGTTACAACCATTTCAAAGGGGAATTTAAAGTTACATTTTAGGTAAAACAGGTCTATTCACAGGGCAGTAATCAATAGCATTTCACTGGACACAATAACTTTGCAATTTTAAAAGAAACTTATTTGCATTAATATTATGTTCTTATGATTTACGAAGTTATAAGATAGCTCAAAAACTGTGAAAGGCAGAGACATCTTGGAGGATTGTGCTGCACAGGTCATTAACTAAGCTTTTCAGTCCATTTCAAATTTTTTTTTATTCATACCTACATACAACATCATACCTCATTTCCTTTATGCGTCAAAATTAAAGGAATTATTTCTACCCAAATTACCAAATATCCCCTCCAAAAAGGCGATTTCAAGCAACACACTGCATTGATTAAGGTCTTTATTTGTAGAAATTTTATTCTAACCAAAAACTTCTGCAAAATTAGATAAACTACAGAATTCCTATAATCTCTGCATAATCACTAAAACGTCATGTATGTTAAAAGATGATATAGCTAATATCCATATTTGTCATTTTAAGTAGTGTTGCAGGAAAGGACTATTAAAGAAGAAGGATGGAAGGAAGGGAGGGAGGAAGGAAGGAAAGAAGGAAGGGAGGGTGGGAGGGAGGGAGGGGGGAAGGAAGGAAGGAAGGTCATCCAGACATTTATTTTCAAATGCCACGGAAATATTTATAGAGATGATTATGTATTTGAATCACTTACTCTTCACACCAGCCCTGAGCAGAGAATAAATCTACTTCATTTTAAACTTTGAAGCATAAGAAAACTAACTGCTTATAGTGGACTTTATGAAAACAACCTCTCAGGATTTTTAAAAATCAGAATAAACTCAATTTTTAATCACCTTCTAGCTCAAAAGTTCTTTATTTCCCTATTTTTTTAAAACTCTGTTTAAAATAAGTATTTACAAAACTATGATGAATAAAATCAAAGAAAAACAAAATACATGGAGAGATAGCCCATAATCATGGGTAGGAAGACTCAATATTGTCCAGATGTCAGTTCTCCCAACTTGGTCTATAGATTCAATGCAATCCCAATCAAAACCCCAGTAAGTTATTTTACGGATATTGAAAAATTGATTCTACAGTTTATATGGAGAGGAAAAAGACCTGGAAGAGCCAAAAAAATACTGAAGGAGGAGAACAAAGTTGGAGGACTGATAACACCCTACATTAAGACATTATAAAGCTACAATAATCAAGACAGAGTATTACTGATGAAAGAATAGACAAATAAGGAATGGAACAGACTACAGAGCCCAGGAATATACCCATGTATGTATGTAGTCAGCTGATAGCTGACAAAGGAGCAAAGGCAATACAATGGAGAAGAGAGTCTAAATGGTGTTGGAATCTATATGCAAGAAAATGAATCTAGACACAAACCTTACATCCTTTACAAAAATTAACTAAAAATAGATCACACACCTAAATGTAAAACACAACATTTTAAAACTACTAGAAGATAACACAGGAGAAAACCTATATGGCCGTGAGTATGGTGATTTTTTTTTTTTTTAGATACAACACCAAAGACACAATCCATGAAAGAAAAAATTGATACGCTGGATTTAATTAAAATTAAAAATGTCTGCTCTCCAAAAGAAAATGTCAAGAAAATGAGAAAACAAGGTACAGTTTAGGAGAGAATATTTCTAAAAGACCTATCTATCTGTTAAAGGACTATTACCTAAAATATAGAAAGAAGTTCTAAAACTCAACAGTAAGGAAGCAAAGACCTAATTAAAAAAGGAGGCCAAAGACCCAGACACCTCAACAAAGAAGAGATACAGATGTCAAATAAGCATATGAAAGATGCTCCACGTCAGGGAAATGCAAATTGAAACTACAAGCTACCACTACACACCTATCAGAACGGCAAAAATCTGGAGCACTGACAACAAATGCTGGTGAGGTTGTGGAGCAACAGAAACTCTTAATTCATTCCTAGTGGGAATACAAAACAGTGCAGCCTCTTTGAAGGACCATTTGTCAGCTTCTTAGAAAATTAAACACACTCTTACCATACAATCTACCAACCATGCTTCTTGGTATTTACCCAAAGGAGGTGAAAACTTATGTCCACACAAAAACCTGCACGTGGGTGTTTATAGCAGCTTTATTCATAATTGCAAAAACTTGGAAGCAACCAAGATGTCCATCAATAGGTGAAAGAATAAATAAATCGGTACATCCAGAAAATGGAATATTATTCAGCGCTTAAAAAAAAAGACTATCGGGCTTCCCTGGTGGCGCAGTGGTTGGGAATCCGCCTGCCAATGCAGGGAACATGGGTTCGAGCCCTGGTCTGGGAAGATCCCACATGCTGCAGAGCAACTAGGCCCATGAGCCGCAACTACTGAGCCTGAGCGTCTGGAGCCTGTGCTCTGCAACAAGAAAGGCCGCGATAGTGAGAGGCCCACGCACCGCGATGAGGAGTGGCCCCCGCTTGCCACAACTAGAGAAAGCCCTCGCACAGAAGCGAAGACCCAAGACAGCCAAAAATAAATAAATAAATTAAAAAAAACAAAAACAAAAAAACCACTGTTTAAAAAAAAAAAAAAGACTATCAAACCATGAAAAGGTACAGATGCACCTTCAATGTATATTACTAAGTAAAAGAAGCCAATCCGAAAGGACTACACACTGTATGATTCCAACTATGTGACATTCTGGAAAAGGCAAAACTATGTAGGTAATAAAAAGATTAGTGCTTGTCAGAGGTTGGGAACTAGGAGAGACAAACAGGTAGAGCACAGAGCAGTTTCAGGAGAGTGAAGATACTCTGTGTGCTAGTATAATGATGGATACATGGCATTATACACTTGTCCAAACCCATAAAATGCACATCACCAAGACTGAACTTTAAAATAAACTATGGACTTAGGGTGATTTTGATGTGTCTATGTAGGTTCATCCTTGGTAAAAAAAATGTACCATTCTGGTGTGTTATGTTGATAATGGGAGAAGACATACATGTGTGGTAGCAGAAGATACATGGAAATCTCTCTACCTTCCCTTTGACTTTGCTGAGAGCCTAAAACTGCTCTTAAAAAACCAAAACAAAACAATCAAGAAAAGTCTTAATTTAAAAAAGAAGGTATTCATTGATTTCTTCATAGTTTCTCATCACACAGACTCTTTCTAGTCCTTGTTCTTAAAGTTTATTCCTTTGAAGAACTACTTGGAAACTTTGTTAAATTTGCAGATTGCCAGGCCCTATACCAGCAGTAAATTTGGATGATCTATAAAATAATCAACTTTATCAAGCACCCTGGGTGATTTTAATGCTGGATTACACTCTGAGAGCAACAAAGCTACAGAGAAAGAGGAAAATAAGTAGAAAACAAGTATCATAATGGTAGTATGAAAAAGGAAAAGTATGAATTTCAGACTGCCTACTCTAGTGTTTTTTTTCTTTGTTTTAATAGAAAATACTTAAAACATTTTTTTCAGATTCTTTTCAACAATTTGACTATCTTATACTCAAGCTCTGCCCAGCTGCAATATCTGATTCTATCTTTCCCTTCTTCCTTATGGCTGCTTTTTAATAATTTCTTATTTGGCCAATAGGGGTTGTTTTTTGCCTACATTTTTTTTTTTTTAATTTTCTCTAAGTTGGTCATCGTAGACTATAAGCAAAGTTTAAATAATTTCATTTTATCTTTCTAGACTTGTATAAAAAAGAGAGTAAGCTAGAATCAATGGCAAAATAAGATTTTTAAAAATAGTTCAGAAATTCAGTGATCCACTTTTGTTTTTCTTCTTTTAACTACTGATAATTTAGTATTGACATTTCATGTTTTATCTGTGGCTATTTTAATTTGTCATTTACAATATTCCTGAGGCCCTTTAGTTTGCCACAGTAAAGTATAGCTGAGCAGCTAGAAAATGGAAGAGTCACTCAGTGAAACTATATTTATAGGGACAGTGACAGAACTATTGCAGAGCAATTCCACAGTGATTTTTTAGTCATACTGATGAGCTATAATCTGTCTACGAAGGAGTGAGGCTATAGTTTATTGGTTTGAATCAAAGTTAAATTAAGATGAGTTCTGTAAGAGGTTATTTCTCCTCATTCTCAGTCTAGAGTTCTAATCAGAGCTACCTAATCTTTGCACTACAGGAAAATGAATTAAATAAATTCTCACATCTCCAAAATGAAGCTAATTTCTCCAATTTTCTTACCAGAATTTCCTCTGGAACAAGGAATTAGGCAAGAACACATTGTAGATACAATCCTGTGAAAATCATTCATATGCTAGAAATTTACTTGACGAGAAGAGTCCAAGTCACAATTCTCAATTCTAAAACAGATAATCTAATTTTAAAATATTTATATTTAACTTGCCTGTATTAAATATTTCATGGTAACTTATTTAATTCACTAGAAATAATGAAAAGAATTTAGAAATACTGAATAAATTTGTTGTTGCCAAATACTTAACATCTGTATCTTTGTTTCATTGAGACAACAGTCCATGTGATGATTCACAATAGTCTTTCCAAAAATACTTAAACCACACAAGGCATCATATAGAAAGAACTTGTTTTAGTTGTCTAGACATCTTTTAAAAAATGTATACTCAGAACACTGCTTATTGCTAGTAAAACGTATATTCAGCATGTATATTTTAAGAGCATGGTCATTTTTACTGTTAAATTAATTAAACAATGAGTCCATTAGACAGAGGTGGATTTAATGTCTTAGTAGTTCCATAAAGAAACCCAAACCTAAACCTGTAAATGTCTCCAAGTTAAGAAATAAAAACCTAAGGACAATCAATCACAAACAGCCAGCTAGGTTTTCCTAAATAAGGCAACTCCTTATGCTACAGCCAATTAAATAATTTCCTTGCTTTGCTTCCACCTGTTCTCTCTAAAAGTCTCTACCCCAGCTCCCATTGGTGGAGTGCTCCTAACCACTTCCTGTTTGGTGCTCCCCGACTGGAATTAATTTGCCCAAATAAACACTGAAAATGTGTAATATGTCTCAGTTTATCTTTTAACAGTTCAGAAGTGTAGTCTTACAGGCCACCTCTCATCTCTCAAGATGGTCTCAGGACAATGGGCGAGACATTAATCAATATGTGACAATGTTCTATCCACTCAGATTTTATAAAATACAGTTAGATACTTCTTCTACAAATTTATAATCAATTATTTCATAGTTAAATGAATCAATTTGAGGGTTTTAGAATTGAATATCTAAAGTCAGTAACCACATATACAAATATAATGTCATGAAATCTGATATGCATCCATTTATAAAAATTATATGAAAGAATCAGCCCCAAGAAAGTATTCCCGAATTGGAAAAGTTAACATTGTAATGACTCTCTTCAACTTGGAATGGGGAGGTGGGGAGGAGAGGAAGTTGGAGAAACGCCAGAGTCAAAACTTTCCTGAGAAATAAAGAAGAGTTGAAAGAGCATTCTTTTACAAGTGTCTTGAAGGCTTTGAAAATGTCATTCCTCTTCTAGAAATCTCGTGACTTTTAAAAGTTATGATAAATCTAAAATTAAGCAGAAGATAGTATTTCCCTTTGCTAACACTCACCTCATTTTTTTCTGGACAATTCCAGTGTGAGTCTAAATGGCAATTTGCACTGTCATTTTGAAAGCATTTCTTAGATATTTGCTAGGCATTTTATGGAAGGAGACACAGAGGCAAAAAAGTTAAGCTGCCTACCCACCGTTAGATAAGAAAGCAGAAGTTAAGTCAACCTCAGAAACCAGATACCCAGACTCCTGGGCCTTATTTCTTAAGCCACACTCCCATTTAATATATCCACTGTGGCTTTTACCATGACAAAAAAAGTAATTGGATCCATGAATGCAGAGCTTTGGAGGGTGCTATCAGCATTACACATTATCTTTCATCTTGAAATCACACAAAGCTTTATTAAACTGTTCAAAAAGGAAGTGTTATTGTTCCCATGTACCTCTCTCTCCCCAAAAGATAGCTCAAGTGGATTTATCAGGTGGCTAAATGGAGGTACTAAAGAGGTTAAAGTTATTTCAGGGGAAGATATTTCCCTTATGAACAGAAGAGCTTTTGTAATGTTGGTGCTAAAATGGTCCCCTTGTCAAAGACTTATGTCCTATGTGGTCCTCCCAACCAAGTTAGAAAAGAGACAGAAACTGTGTTTGGTACATTTGAGAACTAAAATGTAAATTTTCATTCCATGGCACGCTCTAATGCAGGGAGGTTAAAGTGTTTCAGATTTATCAACGGCTAAATTATACTAATCAAAAAGCAGTATTTATAAAAGCAAAGTAAAGGGAAGAATTGATTTAGAAATTACCTGGGTAATTTAAGCTGAAAAATATTATTTCATGAACCTTTAAGACATTCTGAAATGCAAACATTTTTCATTTTAAAAAAAGGTTAAATTTGTAGATACTGTCTATTATGTTTAAGGCAGAAGGTAGGATATCCATTTTGTTTTTATTGGAATACCCACTTACAGAATCTTGGTGGAAAAGTGTCTGTATAATGTCTTCAATTATTCACATTTATTTTATGTATCTCCCATAAAGAAAAACTAACAACTCTGCACTAGTCTTTTAGAAACACACAAACATATATACATACACTTTTCTTTATTAAATCAACCTTAAATAATAATCATTGGAGGTTCTCATCCTTATGCCAATTTACTAAAACTTTATCTCAATAATTCTCCACATTAATACAATCTATTACTAATTTTTTCCAGCCCTCCCAGGGACATTTTTACTCACCATTTAGAGAAAACAAGAGAAGAAAAAAAAAATGTTCTTATCTGAAACTTGAACTTATCAAAACTCACTTGTCTAGAAATTAGCCTGGGAATATCCAGGCACTGGAATTTCTCACTTTTTATTTTCTTTCTCAACTTTAAATACTGAAAGGATAAAGACATTTCCAAATGCCTATGTTCTGAATTTTCAAATAGATCACATTTAGAGCTCTGAAAATACAATAATCAGCTTGCTTCATGATTCCCATAGTAAGTAATATCTTTTTAATATTCATAATCATTTTCATGCAGTGTTTTTTTCTTACTGAAGTATAGCTGATTTACAATGTTGTGTTAGTTTCAGGTGTACAGCAAAGTGATTCAGTTATACATACATATACATCTATTTTTTTCCATCCAGTGATATTTTTACAGAAAGTGAAAATGATGCCTTCTCACACTGAAACATTCACCTGTCCTGAATCACACAGGTCTTTTTTAAAGTTTTAAGTTACATATAAGGTATCAAGAAAAAACCAGGGGGAGGTCAACAGGCCCAATTCTCTCTGGGTGATTTATGATGTGGGTGTGAAAAAGGAAGTGGGTATATAAAAAGAGGCCTTTCTTTTTCTCTACGTCTGGCGAACGGCTGTAGACGGAGAATGAACTCTTTGGCCAGATACAGTCCCAATTTCCTTCTTCTCAACTCACTTTATTCGGCTACACTATCTGGGGGGGACCAAAGCCCTTTGAGCCTTGACACCACTTTAGCCATCACCGTCTCAGAATCGCCAGGTGCCTGCTGGTCAACTGGTGCCCGATGCCCTATCTCCCTGCATAGCTCTGACATCACCAAACTGCTAACGGCTCATGGTAGTACATCCGAATCTGCTTAGGATGTTCTCTGTAAATTCTTCTGAGAAGCCAGCAGCAACATTTGGATGAAATGTGTCCATATTCCCAGGTTCAGCTGAAGAACTATGCAGACCTTCCTTTCTGTCGTCTCCCTCCTCCAATTCTCCTAATCCCAGGCCTTCACTCTAGGAAGTCAGGCCCACTTGGTATAAAGCAGACATTTACATCAAAAGCTCTGACCTCCAACCGATGGGACCTAAAACCACACTCCTCCCAGACCTGGGATCCGGAGGGTCAGTCTTTGTGCTGCTGATTCCTCCAAAGACATAGTCGTCCATCAAAACTGAGATACCCTAGTTTGAGTGTAGTCGTATCAGCTATAATTTCTCCTATTTTCCTAAGTTATACTTCCTGCAGTCCAGATAGATAAGTGATTTACTTCCGAGTTACATACTTAAAATATTGTGGTTATAAAAATAATTTTACTCATATGAATATAAAAATAAATTTTTATATTTCATATAAAAATAAACTAATGTGTAAATATAAAAATCAAACTAAAAACATCTTTAAAATGTATTCATGAAGTGTTTTAAGAGAAAATATTGTTCTTAAAAAAGATTAATTAATAAATATTGTAATAACAAATTAAATATGACAGAAAAACATATTTTGAGATAGATACCTGGCAACATCAGAACAATTTTAATTCCTAAAATAGGCACGTGGATTTTAAAATAATAGAGAGCTTTGAGAATCATTTCCAGAATTAATTCTGTGCCTTGGACGTTAATTCCTTTGCCTGTCAAAATTCATTAAAATTGATTTAACTTCTTATATTTCAGCCTTTGCCCCAAACTGAAATAGAATCTATCATTCAAAATAATTTTCACAAGATCTCTACTGTTCAGTATTACTTAATAGTCTGTAATGGTAGTTCATACCATGAAACATAATTGGTTTCCTGGTCACCTCTGATGAACTAGTTAGGCAATGATAATACGCCCAAAGCAGCCGATCAGAAACTCAACTCTAAGTTGATCTTAGGCTGAACACCATCTTAACGATACAGCTGCACTTCTATTTGAAAGGACTGTCGTTTTTTACACAAATGTATCATATACAAACGCATTTTTTCAAATAGACCTTTTCTTCAGATTCAGTGGGAGGTCACAGTGTGTAACTTTCATTACAGAATTTCTACGGGGCTTCCCTATTGCGTAGCTGCATCCCTTAGGTACATGTTCAATAATCACCTGGCATTGAGGAAAGCCGTATCCTGTGTGGCTGTCCCCACTGAACAAAGCAGGCTTATGTCCATACCAATTGTGCCTTTACAAACATGTACAAAACCCCAGAGAGAAAGGTCACTCCTTTCTGCTCAGGAAGGGACAGATTACACATTTTTATCCAGGGGTAAACAAGCAAAAAGGGACTTTCTAGTTGTCTTCATCCAGAGACTAGACCTTCTCTGCTCTTTCCATGGAAGGGAACATGAAAGATATTTTAAACCAATTGATTCTCCTGTTTATTCCCGGCCACTCCAGCCCAACTGTATCCTTATAAATACTGCACGGCACAAACTCTGATTTTCCCCACGCTCCTCCTACTAAATCATGAGAATGTGTACTCCATGAGGGCAAGACTTTGCTTTGCTCTTTCTTTATCCCAAGCACAAAGAACCATGTCTGGTGTGTAGTAGATGCCAAAAACTCAAACAAATATGTGTTCAATGACAGAAATGAGTGATCCTCAATGTTCGGTCAAATTTTGTCTACCGTTGTCTCCTCCTTTATGTGTTGCTTATTGTCACACAGATTGACCATATTATCATTCATTGATTTATTCACGTGTTCAATAACCATTTATTGAACACTAAAATACGTTTTAGGCTTTGTGTAGTGTTTTAAGAATTCAGATGTGAATAATCTGTTAGGGGGTCTTTCTCTCTCTCTCTGTCATTGCTATGAGCTTCTTTCCCTTGTAGAACAAAGTCTCCCGACCTGTCCCTTCTGTGCTGCTCCTGAAACAAATATCGTTTTGCTTTTGCATGTATTTATTTATTTTGTTTTTTTCGAGTTTTCAGCCAATCACAATGGAGAGAGAGGAAAGACCAAAAGAGCAACAAACATTAGGGAAGTGTAATGGGGTCTTGTCTGTGGTCCTTCACATTTATTGAAAACTTTTAGAATTTTGTATTAGTTTGCTAGGGGTGCCATAGCATGTTATCACAAATTGGGTGGCTTAAACAACAGCAATTTATTGTCTCAGAGTTTTGGAGGCTAGATGTTCAAAATTAAGATGTCAGTAAGTTATGGTTACCGAGGGGGAAAAGGCAGGGGAGGGATAAATTGGGAGATTGGAATTGACATATACACACTACTATAGATAACTAATAAGAGCCTGCTGTATAGCACAGGCAACTCTACTCAATACTCTGTAATGACCTAGATGGGAAAAGAATCTAAAAAAAAAAGAGTGGATATATGTATATGTATAACTGAATCACTTTGCTGTACACCTGAAACTAACACAACATTGTAAATCAACTATACTCCAATAAAAATTAAAAAAAAAAAAAAGGATGTCAGCAGCTTAGTTCCCACTGGAAGCTCTGAAGGAGAATCTGTCCCATATCTGTCTACTGGTCTCTAGTGGGGACGGCAATCCTTGGCTTGTAGCTGCATCACTCCAAGCTCTGCCTCTGTCATCACATGACTTTCTTCCCTCTGTGTCTCTGTGTCTCTTCTCCTTTTTCTATAAGGACAACATTCATATTGGATCTAGGACCCACCCTACTCCAGTATGACCTGATCTTAATTGATTGCATATGCAAGACCCTATTTCCAAACAAATCACATTCTGAGGTTCTGGAACAGACAGGAATTTTAAGAGGACACTATTCAACCCAGTACAGACTACTTTCCTGAACTTTAAACAATCCATAAAAACTGTTCCTCTAATCGCCCTACTTTTCCAATGTCTTATTTAGCAGAAGTCTTTATGAACTCATTCTTCCAGAAGTATTTGTGAAAATAAAGTAGTTTGGGATAATAGTCTTGCAATTATAAAAATTATTACATAACATGTATTGTATTATTTATCATTGAAGTAAATGAGAATTCTCAGCAAGCGACATTTTACAAATTAAAATAGTAAAATTAAAATTGCCTGTCACTAAAATTTTATCTTTTTTATCCGAATGAAAATTAATGATTTTAGCCTTTTGGGAGGCTTTCATTTTTTTGTTTTTTTTTAGTCAGTGTTTGAATAATAGCAGATTGTGCTATGTGAACTGGCAGATATAATGTTGCTTGTTATTTCTGGCTTGGGTATTACATAGAATTTTACATTTAATCTCAGTTGTAGCACGTCATTAGGAAAGATGGAAGGTATGTCAATGGTAGGCATTTGTCATTTGGTTTTCACTTGTTAGCATCTAAACCAGCTTCCTTTTTGAAGGGGGAACTTCACATGTTAATCAGGTGAGGTAGACCTTCATTTCCAACAAGACTCTGATGGGAGAACTTCTTCTTGGTATTGAATTCTTTGGGGAGTTTTCTTTGCAGGGAGTAATGAGAGATATTAATATGACCACTGTCTTTCTCTTGTCTCCTTCAGAAATAGTAATGATCATGGGCACAATTTGTTCAATACTCTCTAAGAGTCAGGCCCTGTGAAGACAGAAATAAATTGAAGCACTTCATTTAATCCTCCCAAGAAGCCTATGAAGCATGTGCTGTTATCATCCAGACATGGAGAGGAAGACATGGAGGCTGAGCTTGGCTCTATTACTAGCTCAGTGTTGCAGGATTAGAATCCAAATCCCTGTAACTCCAGTGACCCAGGTCTAAACCCTCTATACATACTGCCTGTCCCACTCTCTGAAAGGACTATTTCAAATATTTTGTACTCATTAAAATTCTGACCCTTCATTCAACCACTTAAATCTCAGCAGATGTGCATTCCTCCTAAATCAAAGAGAAAATAAAAACCAGAAAAAGATCCCCTTAATATCCCACCATTAGGACCCAGTATTCAGACCTATCTGCTCCATCCCTCCCCTGAGGAAAACATATACCTCCCACCAAGCCTCTGTGACCCACCCTCCTCTGTGGTAGTGGAAACAAACTATTGATTCAATTATTCTCTCTTCATTGGCTGTCTTCATCAATATTTAATGTGCTAGGACTTGAACCAACTTCATAACCAGAATCATTTACCCTTCAGCTAACAACCTCTTTCTCTCTCTCTCTCTTGCTCTCTCATTCTTGTGCTCTCTCCCATTCTCTCTCTCTCTCTCTTTTTTTTATGGATGGAAACATGATTTTAATCAAGCACCAATCACATCTAATCACTCAAGAATGAGGCAATAAAAGAAGGATGAGGAAATAGAAATAGTCATTTACATAAAAAAGTAATGATCAATATATAAAGTAGACAAAAGAGTAAGTGAAATATTTGCCAAATGCAAAAGGAATCATTGGTGTCTCTTCTTTTAAAAGACAAACCTCTAAAAGGTCTGTCTTTGCTATCTCTATTTTATCATTTCTCAGTCAACTTATTCTCATGTGTCCCATGCCTAATCGTTCAACTAAATTCTTTTGCCTTAGTCCATGATGTAAACTTTGAATCCAATGAATGGTTTTAAGTACTAAATGTGCTTTACCTCTACCTAGCATTAGAAGAAGTTGCCTGGTCCCTACTCTTGGCTTCTATTATAACTCACACTCCTTGTGCTTTATCACTCTGCTCTTTTCCTTAATCTCCTTTGCCAGCACCTTCACTTTAACTTTGATGTAATTTTTTTAGAATGTGTAATCATACGGTAGGTTTATGCTTAGATTTTAAAGAAACTGCTCAACTGTTTTCTAAAGTGACTGAACTATTTTGCCTTCTTACCAGCAGAAGATGGTAGTTCAGTTCCTCCATATTCTCACCAATACTTGGTATGGTCAGTAGTTTTAATTTTAGCCATTTAATAGATATGTAGTGCTACCATTGTGCTTTGGTTTGCATTTCACTAATGGCTAATAACTATTGAGCATTTTTCAATGCATATTGACCATGCATGTGTCTTTGGTGAAGTGTCTGTTAAAGTTTGGATCATTTTTTTATTAGATTGGTTGCTTTCTTATTATTGAGTTCTGAGATTTTTTTATACATTCTAGATACAGATCCTACATTAGGTATATCATTTGCAAATATTTTCTTGTAGGCTATGGTTTGTCTTTTAATTCTCTTACAAGGACTTTTGAAGAATCAAAAATTTTGTTTCAATTCATTTTAAAATTTTGATGAAGTCCAATTTGTCAGTCTATTCTTGCATGAATCATGCTTTTAGTGTTGCATTTGTGAAATCTTTAACTCAAATTCATAAACATAGTCTCCTATTATTTCTCCTGGTAGATTTATAGCTTAAGGTTTTATATTTTGGTCAATGATTCACCTTGAATTACTTTTTATATACAGTGATGGATATCATCAATGTTCAATTATTTTGTAATAAATACCCAATTGTTCCAGCACCATTTGTTGAAAAGATGACACACTTTTCCTCCAAATTCCCTTTACCTCTTTGTCCAAAATCAATTGTCCATATACACATAAGTCTATTTTAGGACTCTCTATATTGTTCCATTGATCTATTTGTCTATCTTATTGCCAATATCTGTATTAAAATTATTCTTATTCCCAGTTTTGTTTTTCTTTTTAAAAAATTATTATGACTATACTACTTCCTTTGTATTTCCATAGAATTTTAAATTCAGCTTGTCAATTTCTACATATAGCTTACTGGAGTTACATGGAATTTATAGCTCAATTTGGGGAAAATTGACATCTTAAAAATATTGAGTTTTCTGACCCATAAAAATGTATTTTTCTGCAATTTTTAAGATAATCTTAATTTTCTCTGTAATGTTTTAAATCTGTAACTGTATAAGCCTTTCACATATTTTGTCAGATTTATTAAGTATTTTTTATTTCATGCTATTATAAGTAGCATTTTTATTTTAAACTTCAGACTGTTCATTACTGTTATTTAAAAATATAATTGATTTTTGTATATTGAGCTTATATCCTGCAACCTTGCTAAAATTACATATTTGTTCTAGTAGTTTTCTACAGATTCCATTAAGTTGTTTATGTAGCTCATTATATTGCCTGCAGCTAAAATCAATTTACTTCTTCCTTTCGAATCTGCATGACTTTTCTTTATTTTTCTTACCTTGCTGCTATGGCTGGACTCTCCAGTACTATGTCAAATAGAAGTTGTGAGTGCAGTTATCTTTGTCACGTTCCTGATTTTAAGTAAGCAATTATAGGGCTCAATTTGCCTGCTTTTTTCTGGGCTTTCAAAGATTTCTCTCCTTGGTTGCCTGACATCCCATGTCTTGCAAACCATTGTTTCAAATGTTCTGTCTGTTTTTTGTTTGTTTGCTTGTTTGTCATATGTCAGGGTAAATCTGGTTCCTATTTGCCCATCTTGGCTAGAAATGAAAGTCCGTTTTGGCCTTTTCAATGTTTAATGTTGACATTAGAATTTCTTCTCTTCTAAATATTATCTTGCTGGGGAATGTTATCTACTTTCAGAGTTCTGATTATCATTTATACACAAATTACTCTTACGTTTATATCTCCAGCCCAGATCTCTCATTTTGAATTCCAAGGGCATTTTTCAGTCACCAAGTCAACATACAGTTTCACATGAAAATTCACAGACCAGTTAGACGTGGCATGTCAAAAATGAACCCATGCTCACCCCATCACTTATTTGATCTATAGAATTTCCTGTCTCAACAAATGGCATCATCATCTATTATTTGTGTCAGAAACTTGGAAGTCAACCGTAACTCTACCCCATCCCTCAAATCCCACTCAATCACCAAGTCCTGTTGAGTCTACCACCATAAATATACTTAAAAACTTTTTCATGGTTCCTTTCAACTACCCATCATGTCATTTCCTTTCAAAGCCCCCTCTTAGGTTAAGTTATGTCTCCCCCAAAGATGTGTTAAAGTCTTAACCCCAATACTTGTGAATGTGACCTTGTTTGAAGTAGAATCTTTGCAGATGTAACTAGTTAAGATGAGGTAATTTGGGTCAGCCCTAATCCAATATGACTTCTGTCCTTATAAGAAAAGGAGGAGAGACACAGAGGCAGACACACATGAAGAAGATAATGTAAAGAGACACAAGTAAACTACTATGTGATTTAGGAGACAGAGATTTGAGTAAGGTATCTACAAGCCAAGGGATGCAAAGGATTACCAGCAAAGAAGCTAAAAGAAAGGTATGGAACAGATTCTCCTCTAGCACCTTCAGAGGTGCCCTGCTGACACCTTGACCTCAGACTGCTAGTCTCCTGAACATTATGTTGTTTCAAGTCACCCAGTTTGTGGTACCCTGTTACGGCGGTCCTAGGAAACAAATAAATTCCCTATTACCTCATTTCAACAAGGGCCTCTCAAACAATCTCCTTCTGTGTCACCTGGCGTCAGTCTTAGCCTCTTTATATGCTACTTTCCAAGCAGAGGTCAGAGTGGGCTTAAAAGGCAGATCTGATCACATTGTTGCTCTTATTAAAAACTTTTAGTGACTCATTATTTAAGGATGCAGTCAGGGATTTTTAATGTGGTCTAAATGTACCCCAATCATCACCTCTCCAGCCTCCTTTCTGAAATGCTTTCTCTACCTTCAGTTTTTTCTCTCCTTCAGACAAGCCATGCTCATCTTGCTTCTGAGGATTTCACACATTGGTATTCCCTCTGCTTGGAATACTCTTGTCCCCTGGTTGACTTCAATAAATTCCTTAGGAACCTACTGAGATGCCACTTCCTCAGAGAAACCTCTTCAAGGTAACTGATAACAAAATCATGTATTTATTTCTCTTCCACTCTCTTTCTCCATGGACTAATATAGGGACATACATGTACAATATGACATGCTCATTTATTCAATAGTGAATACAGTGTAAGTGCAAAGTATCCTTGGGAGTCACTATCCATGAATATGACTGTGTTCTCAGCCTCAGCAACCTCAGTATCAACCATTTTCTCCCACATTCTTTTCCTCACTCTTTCCCTTCTCCACCCCAGCTCTACATTTCCAATCTATTCCAAGGTAAAATTAATCACCCAAGCCCAGAAACCTGTAAGGACTCAGAGAACGGGGGGAGGAATCAGGACAAGAAAACAATGAGGGAGGAACAGAGAAGCAGGAAAACCATGACAGACAGTGGCGTATAGGGAGTGACACCATTGGCCAGCTGGCTTTGAAAATGCTAGTCTTACATTTATTCAATTATTCATCAATCATTTTCCACATTTAACAAATCAATAAATGGATTGGTTCTTCTTATGTATATTTATATTTGTAGTCCTGGCTGGACATCCCCTCTTCTCTCCTGGGGCTTTTGTTGTTGTTGTTGTTTTTATTATGGCCATCTTCGGGGGTTTTTTGTTGTTTTTTCAAACCTGATTTAATTTATACCATAATATTCTGATGGAGCCAGGGAATAATGTAATTTGTTCTATTATTTCTATAACAAGAGCTTCTGAGTTCTGTACCCAGTAAGAGCCATACTGGCAATCACTTCCAATTACTCAGTGGTTTTGGAATTTACATTTTAGAAATCGTTTACTCCCCCTGACACCTCCCCCCTTTACTTGTACAAAATATATCTCGGCGTGATAAGGTGGAAACTGAAACTATTACAGGGGAAATAAAAAAAAAAATCAGTCTGCAAGATGATAATCGAATACTAGAGGGAACAAAATACATAATCATCAGTAAACTTGAAGTGAAAACTAGAAAATGATTTAACCAATTTTGAAAATGTTGCTATGTACTATTTTTGAATAAAAGCCTATGTAAAATATAGTGAATTTCAAATATCTGCTTTTGTTTGGTCTAAAATGAAATATTTAGAGAAAATTGATCATCAAAGTCCTGTTCAACACAGTTCCTATAATTGCCTGCTATCTATTTCACCTTTTCCGATGGAGTTAATGGAGTGACCAGTGTCAACAGGCAACATTTAAAAAGCCATTTCTTTGCGATTTAGAATACTTTGCCACCCCCGGGGACATGCTTTGAATCTGGCAAGAACATTAGCTGATCATGCTACTTCAATCTGACAGCTTCAGATTTTTAACAGGGGAAAAAGGCAGAACTAATGGATGTGAATAAGCTTAAAAGCAAGGGAACTTATCAATCACGGTAAACAGCTGTATTTTTGGAAGCTAGTAGAGGTACTTCTAAAAACACAAAAAGTCAATAGATATTTTTCTGGCAACTAATAATTTCAATCAGGTCTTCTTCATTTGTCTCTCCCCCCACCCCAAACCCACCTCCTTTCTCCTCTTAGTCACTATAATATTCTTGTCAGCATTGATTAACGTGAAAATGTTCTCTTTACTCTTTCCAGAAAGGAATAACACAGCATCTAATTTTATGAAGAGATAACTCTAAAGATGAATGAAGCAAATCAAATTATTAAAATGGTTATAATCCTTTTTCTTCCTTTTTTGATTGCATAATAGAGAGCATATACACACAATGCTGTCTATAATTGGTACATTACTCGGTAACGACTATACCTATTTATCTTTTTACTCAACCTCAGGCACATAACATTTTACATATATATTTCAAAGAGCTTGGAAATGGGATTATCTGTTTTGCTTTACAATCATTTCAAAATATTCTACTATTGTATTCCTACACAGAGGCCTCTGACCCATTCTTTTCCAGAACAAATTCATTTTAGAATGGATTACTAGTGTGACAATGATTAAGAAAGCACAAGAAAACTCCGCTTACTCCACCGGAAAAGTGGAAAACATTTAATTTTATTCTCTAAAGGATTAGGATCAGGCCAAGCTGTCGGGCCTTAGACTGTGATGAAGTAAATGCCCTCAATATGGAACCCCAAGGCTACAAGCCTGTTTCAAATGCTATGATGGTCCTCTCTCAAACTGAGAGGCCACTTTTCCATTAACATAGCTTGACTATTTGGGGTAGAACTTAAAAGGCATCAGGATTAATTTCCTCCTATGCAGGTTGCATGATGTCATTTGCAAGGGATAATGCCACACTTAAAAGGCAGCCACACTCCAACGAATTAACTGTTCACCAGGAGAGACAAACAGAATAAACACACACATTGCATTAGAATACGACAGGGCCCAGGTATCATCATGGGTAGTACCCACAGGGCCATGTGATTAACTGTCTACTGGGTGTGTCTAGGACTTTTTCGATGGAAGGGAACATTTTCTGAAAAATTGACTTTTTTCCAGATAGAGAAACATTTGCACGTAGATGGATAAAATTTAATGTCAAGTTTAATAGCATAAGCTTTAAAGTCAGCTGCCTGAATTTGAATCTGTGCTCCAACATTTTCTAATCGTGTGACCCTGGGAAAGATACTTAACCCCAATACCTCAGTTTTCTCATCTGAAAAATGAGGTTTAATAATTGATTTTAATTCTTTCAGAGTACTACCCAGTGTTTGCATTGGGTTTGAATCAGGTCTGCCAGGCTTTTTCTTTTGGGTAATATTCCAACAATTGTTTTGGAGAAATAATCTTTAATACCTGTACTGTTTTAAAAAAAAAAAAAAATTTTCCCCCAAAGACAAGTCAGATAGGTTTTTGTACTGAGTAAAATCATATGAACAGATCAGCTTTTTTTGTTTTTTTAACTTTCAAGTAGGCTAGACTTGTCTGATATAAACCTCACAGACACAACTAAGTATCCACAACTTTAAGGCAATCCCCATGACTCTTATAAAGCTTTGCCCCTAACTAGCAGATCTAGCTCAGATTTGCCTAGGACAAGTTTAGCTAGAGTTTCCTTGTCATGAGTGAGGCTTGGGAGATCAGAGTTCCATCCCATAAGTTTGCAGTGATTAGTACTTTGCCTGGAACATGAGAGCATCCCATAAGTGTAAGGGTTATTATCATGGGAAAGCCAATTCTATGAAAACGGAGGCCTTATCCATCTTTTCTTGAATATGCAGGTATTTTAACATGTAATCAACTGACATGAACATACATACTAGCCAATGTTCAAGTAGAATATTCCAGTCCAGGTTACATGTAAACTGCTAACATCCATTTGTCATAGTGAGCCCCTGATTTACCTTCGCTCAGAATTAGACTTTAGAATAGATGTAAAGTATGCTCATGCTATTCTACCATCTGTCTGAGAAGCTACATTCAAATATAAACGTGTGGCAGACAGACCCAAAGGGGAACCCCATATTCCCACCTGCTGGTGTTCACCTCTTTGTGTAATCCTCACTTACTTGTGTCCATACCTTTCTGTAACCCCTCCTCCCTGAAGGTGAGCAGAAGCTGTGACTTACTTCTACTGGAATATGGGAGAGAGGTCACAGGATGTCACCCCAATGACAAGGTTACATCACACAAGAGTATGTCCTGGCCAACTGAGGCCAGACCTCCTCTGAGGCTTGATGAAGTAAATGACCACGTTGGAAAAGTCCTCATGGCAGAGAACTGTAGGTGGCCTCTAGGGACTGCAGGCAGACTCTTTACCTAATGGGGACCCCCAGCCCCAGCTGGTAAAAAAAGCCAATCATACAGCCACAAGGAAGGGAATTCTACCAAAGCCAAAAGAGTTTGGAAGCAGATACTTCTGGGACTTCCTTGTTGGTCCAGTGGTTAGGACTCTGTGCTCTCATTGCCATAGCCCTGGGTTCAATCCCTGGTGGGGGAACTAAGATACCGCTAAGTGATGCGGCTTGGCCAAAAAACACCAAAAAAATTTAAAAAGATTCTTCCCCAACCAAACTTACCAGTGAGAACTGAGTCCTGCCAGCATCTTGACCGCAGCCTATTAGACCCTGAGCACGGGATCCAGCTACCAGCTAAGCCATGCCAAGACTCCTGACCCATCAGTGTTGTGAGCTAATGAACACGTGTTCTTTTAAGTCATTAAGTTTCCTGGTGATTTGTTACACAGCAATAAATATTAATACAATAACTAATCAGAATGCTGCCTTTGGCTTGATATTACTTCATCTCTATTATTGAAAGTTATATGGTCACATGCATACTACTTTGAGAGCTATTTTCATCAGTAAAACAAACAAATAATACAAAGTCAAGAGTCCTGTGGAGTGTTCTGAATTGTTAGTGAACTTGTGTACAGAAATATTCAGAGATTAATTTATCTCAAATAGTAATGAACATCTCCTGTCACCATTGTTACGGATCTATAATATGGTACATTGAACACTGTATTTTCAATTGATACTGCTGACTGACCCTTTGCTACTTTTACTAATTCAAGCTATTGTTTTAGGGAGACGGCTAATGACTAAAATGTTACTCATTAATTTTTGTAAATTACTCTGGAAATATTTGTTTCTTATGTTGTTTCTAAGACTATTAATAAAAAGAGAAATTACTGCTGAGTTATGTTTCACTTTCCTTCAAAAGCATCTGATGAGGTAAAGCAAGAAAGAGGAAAGAATTCGTTTGTGCATACCTGTTCAGATGCAAAGCTGACCTATTATTTTTTTTAAAAGGCTTTTTTTTTTTTTTAATGTGATAGGACTGTAGTTGCCAACTATCTGGTAAGTGAGTGATAAAATACCATTTCTATGCACCCACTGGCCTGTGGATTTTCATTTTTTTTTAATGCACTTCAGGGTTAACAACTGACTTCTGTTGATGATGTGATTAATCCTCCTGTGTCTGTGCACAACACAGATGATTTGCATATCTCACCTTGGCAAAGCTGCTTCAGCTAGGGTGGATTTTTAGTAAATACTTCTCCTAAGAAAAAAAGATAGAAAGAAAAGGATGATGTGTCTAGTAGAATAGCTATAAAGGAAATCTTCTGTCCTCATCTCATGGGATCATATCTTTGTAGATACTGTACTTGGTCCTTAGACAAAATCTATCAATTGTAGATCTCACTCCAAGGATGGGATGACCTACTGTCTGCAATTTCTAAACATATACCAATTTTTATTGAAATTCATGTATATATATAATTTTTATACATGTAATATGATCATATATATATAGATATATATATCTAAAGATTTTACAAATACTGGGCTCTACGATGTTTTAGGAGTCACAAATGTAGGGAGCAAAAATAAAAGAAAAACTAGCAAAGGCTTGTTATGCAAGAAATAAACTATATAGTCACTTTTTTTGCTGCTCGTTTTAATCTAGCTACTAAACTTTCCTAAGCCACAATTTACTCAGTTATGAAATAGACATAGTAAAAAGATTTATCTCATAAGTCTGTAAAAGAGTTAAAACCTGAAAAATCTTTGGGTCCAGCCTAACACACAGAAAGAGCTCAGTAAATGTTAGCGACTGTGGCGGGCTTGCTATATGCTATATATTATGAGTTAAGAGACGCTATGCTTAATAGATTGGATATGCTCCTTTGCATTGTGCTTAGAAGGTTGGATTGTCCTGGGCAAAGATTTATATAAATGTAAACCAGGTGTCTCACACTTACTCAGCCTTCAGGGGTGGGTCATGCTTCCCTTTAATGCCTAAATAGCAATAGCCCATGTCCCTTTGTGTATTATGGCAGAAAATCTACTCTTTTATAGGGTTTCTCTCCCCAAGTCTTTCTGGGAATCTCTAGAAAATGCTTACATATCCCACAACTTTGTACGTCATAGTTGCCTATTGCCCTTCAGCAAAGCATCTGATTCTAGAAGCCTCCGGCACTTTCCCACATTCATCCCTGTTTTCTTTGTTTGGCTTCCTCGGGCAGATGCTGCACCCACACCATGCAGCATCGCTTCAAGGCTGGATCTGTCCCTTGGTCCCCAGCAACACAGCTAAAATCAGCCTTTCACTGGGCATGAGTTTCACTGAAGTTTGCAAGACACAGAATACATGACCATGCAGAAAGAATCACACCCGTCAACTTTCTACTGCATAACGCTGCTTGATAAACAACCAGGAAGCCCAGAGGCCGGCAACAGCAAACAGTCAGTCCTTGCTCATGACCCTGGTGGTCCACGGTGGCTCAGCCAGAGGCTGCTGGCATTGGCAGGACATGGCTCTAGGCCGTGATTTAGACCTAGCTCACCCGCATGCATGCACCTCCTCATTCTGGGACCCCTGGTGACATGGAGCATGTTCCCCTCTTGACAAATGGCAGAAGCACAGGAGGCCAAGACGTATCACAGGAGTTCACTTAAAACCTTTGTCACATTATGTTTGCTAAACTTCCATTAGCTGAAGCAAGTCAATCAACCAGACCAGAGGCAACCTCCAGGCCAAGGGATGTGCAGTTAACATACCCTCCTGGAGGGTCTATGAAGTCACAGGGCAAAGGGACGGGAGTGTCATCCTATCACCGCAGGGAGGGCAGAGTTGAGAACAGTGAAGTGGATATCACCTATGACCACTCTAAGACTTATTAGGCTAAGCCCCCTCCAAAGGGGTTTCAGTAATGGTCATTTTCCCCCTTACCCTCATTTTTTTTTTTTTTTTTGGCAAATTGTAAGACCCAAATTACCAGTGAAAATGTCTTTGACAGATTTATTACTAGAAAGCAATTTTTAGTGTCCAGAGACGCTGCAAAGGGTAAAGGGTTTCCTAAAAACAATAGCATCCCATGATGGGATTGTACTAGCAATGAAGAAAATCTTCTACAATGTTTAAACAGCTCATGGTGCATGTTTCATTGCTGATTTTTCCAAACTGACATGTTTCTGAAAAAAAATGTTTGTTTTGTGTAACCAAATAACTCATTCTTTTTTTCTCTCTCTCTCTCCAAAACAAAGGGAGAGTGACCTCACAGTATTGCATTCAAGATACTTCTATGGGAAGAGGCACCTTATTTGCTGGCTGCATTGGCCGTCTTTTTTTTAATTCTAGTCTTCGATATGGCCAAGAAATATTGGGAGATCTAGTCTCGGCCAGGATTTTCCACTGCAAACTGTTTCAAGTAATAGATCTGCAAAAGGAGTAGGTTAATTTAAGAACCGTCAAGAATCAAATAGGCAAAAGGTAGGTGAGAACCAAATGCTACAGGGGTGATAACTAAAGACTCTCCCCAGGGAATGGGAGGACTTTCACTTTTCCAGATCCCTTGGGAAATGAGCCCATCCACAGTCAAGTCACTTTTCTGGACAGGCTGCCTGCACAGAAGACATATAAACAGAGACACAGGTGACAGATCAAAGAAGGGTTGCATTGAGAGCAATAGGTACTTTCAGTAAGATATAGAAAGCCTAAGATGAATTTATTTCCTGAGAACACGTGCAAAGGTACCCAGTTACGATCTTGGCAGTTTATGGGTTCTCAGATTAGCCAATTCATGTTAGCCATGTGTTGGTCCTTCCATGTACTTGCAACTCTACCCGAATACCTCGGGTAATCATTGTGTAGCCTTGAGCTGTACCCCATTGAGTCATGGTCAAATTGACAATAAAACACAATGGTTTGTATCATATACTTAAAGACACCGGAATCAGACAAATAGAATAAAACAACAGAAAAATGTAAAACACATAAAATTTGGAACAAAATAAAAGAATTTTATTTTCATTTTGTTAAATAGATAGAGGTGAAAAGATTTGTGTTTGTGAACACTGGGTGTGTTTATGAACACAAAGTCAGGAGTGAATAATAGCAACATTTAAGATTTTAAAATATCAGCAGACTAAATGTAAGAAATAGGTAAAAAAGGTAAATATTTCATACAAATGAAATTATTAACAATTACTTTTAGCAAAATTTAAATTATTTTTAGAAAAATATTTACACTACCCAAGTGGTTGTATTTATATTTTATCATCCCACCTGCAATCATTTCTGCTTTTGTAAAAGCAGAAAAACTGTTAATTCTGAGACTGCTCAGTATTGGTAAACTCACCGGTGGTTTCCCTAGATATAATCTGATATACTTCTTGGAAAATAAGTAAATAGTTTTTGGCTCCAAAACAAACACAGGAAGTTTTACGAAACTTGTTCTTACAATCTTCTCCACATGTGGCTGAGATCTACTGAAAACTTTGCTTTGCAGGAACAGGGCTGGAAGGTGAGAGCTGTGAGAGGTTCAGCAAAAAAGGCAAGGCTGGTCTCTGAAGGGTCCCTACCTGGTAGGAAGGAGGGAGACACTGAAAGGATTAAAGCAAAAAGAAGTAACCTTAGATCGTATTTTACAAAAGTAGCACAGACTGGAGTTAGAGAAAAGTACATTTGAGGGAAAATGGTATCTTAAGTAGAAAAAAAATGAGAATGGAGGTGAGGAAAATGAAGAGTTATTAAGTAGGAAGAAAAGATTCCTGTTTTGTTTTGTTTTCTCCAAAACCATATCTTCTTCAAAACTAAGACTCCTTCATACAATAGACCAGATGCTCTCCTTTGGCAATACCAGTGGAACACTCATGGCTCTAAGAGAGATAGGTATCTGACAGCCATGCCCCATGATAAGGAGAAATGCATGGTTTCTTAGAATGAGTGAATTTTGATTTTTCCTTCCTGTCTGCTGGGGAAAATTTAATGCGCTCTGAGGAGCTGACCAGTGGATGATGGCGGTTAATTTGGTGAAAATCAACAATTAGTCATGCCTGGTGTAGTGAAAAAATAAAATTGCATAGAAAAATGAAAAGACATGAATTAGGAATTGCAAAACACAGAAGCAAAGAGGCTGTTTTCCCATTAATTCACCAAGGGGATAAGCAAAGTGCATTTCCATATGCCAGAATCCTAAACACAACCCAGAGTCTAGGAAGCTGACGAGACTTTAACAGCCACCTGCAGAGAATGTGCGGCATTCCTCCCTTTCCAGAAGCAGCACCAGCTACGTGTGATCTGACAGCTCTACATAAACGCACATATAACTTGCGTTATTTAGGGCGCCTAAAGATTTCACTTAATCTGCAAGAGAAGACTCTTCTAAATTATGACATTCTACTTTAAATTCCTATTCTTCCTTGTTTGCCAAAAAGTCCACGCTTGGCATTTCTTTCCCCATACCTCTTGCTTGTGATTGCTCTCTCTTTCTCTTTTATTAAGTTTCTTCACGTGGAACTTACACTTCCTTGAGGGGACTTGCAAAGATTTTTTTCAGAAATCATTTTTCCCCATTCTAACAGAATTTCACATTAAAGTTGGTCTCCCAAGTGATCGTCCTTTTTGCAGTCATGTTTCTTTTCTCTCCTAGTCTGGCTGACATCCCAGATGGAGATCATTGGTTCCACAGTTGATTGGCCCCTTGACTATGGACTGAAGAGTTCCTGCATCCATGTCCATACGTATAAAATGTCATCAATGTAACTGATGATATATTTCAAAAAGTCTTTCTTCCTGGTTCTTTGTATGCTTTTTCATAGGTGGAAAATGGTAACACATCTCTGCATAGTGATTCATTTCTTGTATTTAAGTTCCATATGACAGAAAATATTCTTTGTATAGATCACCAGGTCCAAAGAAATACTCAAATGTGACATCTATTACCCACAGTGTGTGGACACACTTAACAGTTCTTCCCCCAAATTTCATATAGTGTTTCAATATCATCATATTAAAATGGTTTCGCATATAAATGTCTAAATTAAAATGTATGTACAATCGAATGCTATTATGAAAAAGAGAATATGTTGGATCGTTATTTGAAATTAGAACTTATAGTGGTTATTGACATTTTTCAATCAGACATCTGTGCCCTCTTCTTCTAGAGGAATCCCAATTTTCCTCTAGAGGAAAAACATAACAAAATCAAATATATAGATTATACTAATGTCTATTTATAGGCATATGTATATATGTGTTATATGTTCATACCCACATATCCAAATACTTTATATTTAAAAATTAGTCTACTCCTTCAAAATAAGAATTTACTAGCCCTAAAGAACACTGTATACAAAAGTTCTTTCAAACTGTAAAAAGTGGTAATTTATACTTAAATGTCTTGAGTATTTCAAGACAAAAGTTGTCATCTAAGCCTATGCTCTAAAAATGTCTATAATAGAGTTTAGTACCTCTTGTGTAATATTGTATGCATTGCATTTTGTTACACTTATTATACAAATTGAAATGAATAATAATTTGCAGTTTTACATCCCATGAATATTTTTTAGTATTCTCCAGCAGTAGTTAATATGCTAACCAACCTTACTGAAAGGCATACAGATGTGGAAGAAATCTATCTGGGGATTTTAATTATCACCTTGTCAAATTCAAATTATTAACTCGTGAGTTCATTTCCATAAAGTATCCCCTTTGCTGTTCCATGATTTAACATCTCTACTTTTTCTTATCTCATTTGTATCTATCTAGAAGCTCTAATCCTTTCAAGATACTTCTCTGTAAGACTGTGATCTTTACCATAAAGGATTTGATCAAAAAAAATTTTTTTAATGCTTCATTCTGGCAGAAGATAGGTCTGTACAAGGCATAAAATAGACTTACTATCAATAATGTCTACAGCATCTTGAGTTGAGTGTCCTGTTAGGAGCTTAAGCGCATGTCCCGAGCTGAGCTAAACATGTCGGCTCAGCTGTTTCACGAGGAACTCTGGTCTGAAGGTCTGGGGGCAAGGCCTCTGCACGGGGCCCACTATGAGCAAGTGAAACAGACTAAGCACAAAGGGAAAAAAGGTGGAAGGGCTAGGGCTGAGGTGAGATTGCCAGATTTATGTCCTTTCCAGATGAAATGTGGATCCTCTAGCAAGAGGAGGTGTGAAGAGAGAGGACCTTCAAGATGGCGGAGGAGTAAGATGTGGAGATCACCTTCCTCCCCACAAATACATCAAAAATACATCTACATGTGGAACAACTCCTTACAGAACACCTACTGAACGCTGGCAGACCTCAAACTTCCCAAAAGCCGTGTGGCTGACAGGGTCTTGGTGCTCCAGTTGGCTGTCAGGCCTGAGCCTCTGAGGTGGGAGAGCTGAGTTCAGGACATTGGTCCAACAGAGACATCCTGGCCCCACGTAATATCAAACAGCGAGAGCTCTCCCAGAGATCTCCATCTCAACGCTAAGACCCAGCTCCACTCAACGACCAGCAAGCTCCAGTGCTGGACACCCTATGCCAAACAACTAGCAAGATAGGAACACAGCCCCATCCATTAGCAGAGAGGCTGCCTAAAATCATAATAAGGTCACAGACACCCCAAAACACATCACCAGACATGGTCATGCCCACCAGAAAGACAAGATACAGCCTCATCCACCAGAACACAGGCACCAGTCCCATCCACCAGGAAGCATACACAACCCACTGAACCAACCTTAGTCACTGGGGGCAGACACCAAAAACAATGGGAACTACGAACCTGCAGCCTGTGAAAAGGAGACCCCAAACACAGTACGTTAAGCAAAATGAGAAGACAGAGAAATACACAGCAGATGAAGGAGCAAAGTAAAAACCCACCAGACCAAACAAATGAAGAGGAAATAGGCAGTCTATCTGAAAAAGAATTCAGAGTAATGAGAGTAAAGATGATCCAAAATCTTGGAAACAGAATGGAGAAAATACAAGAAACATTTAATAAGGAACCAGAAGAGCTAAAGAGCAAACAAACAATGATGAACAACACAATAAATGAAATTAAAAATTCTCTAGAAGGAATCAATAGCAGAATAACTGAGGCAGAAGAATGGAAAAGTGACCTGGAAGATAAAATAGTGGAAATAACTACCACAGAGCAGAATAAAGAAAAAATAATGACAAGAATTGAGGACAGTCTCAGAGACCTCCGGGACAACATTAAAAGCAACAACATTCGAATTATAGGGGTCCCAGAAGAAGGAGAGAAAAAGAAAGGGACTGAGAAAATAGTTGAAGAGATTATAGTTGAAACCTTCCCTAATATGGGAAAGGAAATAGTCAATCAGGTCCAGAAAGCACAGAGAGTCCCATACAGGATAAATGCAAGGAGAAACATGCCAAGACACATATTAATCAAACTATCAAAAATTAAATACAAAGAAAAAATCTTGAAAGCAGCAAGAGAAAAGCAACAAATAAGATACAAGGGAATCCCCATAAGGTTAACAGCTGATCTTTCAGCAGAAACTCTGCAAGCCAGAAGGGAGTGGCAGGACATATTTAAAGTGATGAAAGGCAAAAACCTACAACCAAGATTACTCTACCCAGCAAGGATCTCATTCAGATTCGATGGAGAAATTAAAACCTTTACAGACAAGCAAAAACTAAGAGAATTCAGCACCACCAAACCAGCTTTACAACAAATGCTAAAGGAACTTCTCTAGGTAGGAAACACAAGAGAAGGAAAAGACCTACAATAACAAACCCCAAACAATTAAGAAAATGGTAATAGGAACACACATATCAATAATTACCTTAAGTGTAAATGGATTGAATGCTCCAACCAAAAGACATAGACTGGCTGAATGGATACAAAAACAAGACCCGTATATATGCTGTCTACAAGAGTCCCACTTCAGACCTAGGGACACATACAGACTGAAAGTGAGGGGATGGAAAAAGACATTCCATGCAAATGGAAATCAAAAGAAAGCTGGAGTAGCAATTCTCATATCAGACAAAATAGACTTTCAAATAAACACTATTACAAGAGACAAAGAAGGACACTACATAATGATCAAGGGATCAATCCAAAAAGAAGGTATAACAATTGTAAATATTTATGATCCCCAAATAGGAGCACCTCAATTCATAAGGCAAAAGCTAGCAGCCATAAAAGGGGAAATAGGACAGTAACACAATCATAGTAGGGGACTTTAACACCCCACTTTCACCAATGGACAGATCATCCAAAATGAAAATAAATAAGGAAACACAAGCTTTAAATGAGACACTAAACAAGATGGATTTAATTTATATTTATAGGACATTCCATCCATAAACAACAGAATGCACTTTCTTCTCAAGTGCTCATGGAACGTTCTCCTGGATAGATCATATCTTGGGTCACAAATCAAGCCTTGGTAAATTTAAGAAAATTAAAATCCTATCAAGTATCTCTTCTGAACACAACGCTATGAGACTAGATATCAATTACAGGGGAAAAAATGTAAAAAATACAAACACATGGAGGCTAAACAATACACTACTAAAAAACCAAGAGATCACTGAAGAAGTCAAAGAAGAAATCAAAAAATACCTAGAAACAAATGACAATGAAAACATGACGACCCAAAACCTATGGGATGCAGCAAAAGCAGTTCTAAGAGGGAAGTTTATAGCAATACAATCCTACCTCAAGACACAAGAAAAATCTCACATAAACAACCTAACCTTACACCTAAAGCAATTAGAGAAAGAAGAGCAAAAAAACCCCAAAGTTAGCTGAAGGAAAGAAATCACAAAGATCAGATCAGAAATAAATGAAAAAGAAATGAAGGAAAGAATAGGAAAGATTAATAAAACTAAAAGCTGGTTCTTTGAGAAGATAGACAAAATTGATAAACCATTAGCCAGACTCATCAAGAAAAAAAGGGAAAAGACTCAAATCAATCGAATTAGAAATGAAATAGGAGAAATAACCACTGACACTGCAGAAATACAAAGGATCATGAGAGATTACTATAAGCAACTATATGCCAATAAAATGGGCAACCTGGAAGAAATGGACAAATTCTTCAATATACGCAAATCAATCAATGTGATACACCATATTAACAAGTTGAAGGATAAAAACCATATGATCATCCCAATAGATGCAGAAAAAGCTTTCCCCAAAATTCAACACCCGTTTATGATAAAAACTCTCCAGAAAGTAGGCATAGAGGGAAACTTCCTCAACATAATAAAGGCCATATATGACAAACCCTCAGCCAACATCATTCTCAATGGTGAAAAACTGAAACCATTTCCACTAAGATCAGGAACAAGACAAGGTTGCCTACTCTCACCACTGTTATTCAACATAGCTTTGGAATTTTTAGCCACAGCAATCAGAGAAGAAAAACAATAAAAGGAATTCAAATCGGAAAAGAAGAAGTAAAACCGTCACTGTTTGCAGATGACATGATATTATACAGAGAGAATCCTAAAGGTGACACCAGAAAACTACTAGGGCTACTCAATGAATGTGGTAAAGGAGCAGGATCCAAAATTAATGCACAGAAATCTCTTGCATTCCTATACACTAATGCTGAAAAATCTGAAAGAGAAATTAAGGAAACACTCCCATTTACCACTGCAACAAAAAAGAATAAAATACCTAGGAATAAACCTACCTAAGAAGACAAAAGACCTGTATGCAGAAAACTATAAGACACTGATGAAAGACATTAAAGATGATACAAACAGATGGAGAGATATACCATGTTCTTGGATTGGAAGAATCAACACTGTGAAAATGACTATACTACCCAAAGCAATCTACAGATTCAATGAAATCCCTATCAAACTACCAATAGCATTTTTCACAGAACTAGAGCAAAAAAATTAACAATTTGTATGAAAACACAAAAGACCCCGAAGAGCCAAAGCAGTCTTGAGAAAGAAAAATGGAGCTGGAGGAATCAGGCTCCCTGACTTCACACTATACTACAAAGCCACAGTAATCAAGACAGTATGGCACTGGCACAAAAGCAGAAATATAGATCAATGGAACAGGACAGAAAGCCCAGAGATAAACCCATGCATATATGGTCACCTTATCTTTGATAAAGGATGCAACAATATACAACGGAGAAAAGGCAGCCTCTTCAATAAGTGGTGCTGGGAAAACTGGACAGCTACATGTAAAAGAATGAAATAGAACACTCCCTAACACCATACACAAAAATAAACTCAAAATGGATTAAAGACCTAAATGTAAGGCCAGACACTATCAAACTCTTAGAGGAAAACAGAGGCAGAACACTCTATGACATAAATCACAGCAAGATCCTTTTTGACCCACCTCCTAGAGAAATGGAAATAAAAACAAAAATAAACAAATGGGACCTAATGAAACTTCAAAGCTTTTGCACAGCAAAGTAAACCATAAACAAGACGAAAGTACAACCCTTAGAATGGGAGAAAGTACTTGCAAATGAAGCAACTGACAAAGGATTAATCTCCAAAATATACAAGCAGCTCATGCAGCTCAATATCAAAAAAACAAACAACCCAATCCAAACACGGGCGGAAGACCTAAATAGACATTTCTCCAAAGAAGATATACAGATTGCCAATAAACGCATGAAAGGATGCTCAACATCACTAATCATTAGAAAAATGCAAATGAAAACTACAATGAGGTATCACCTCACACCCGTCAGAATGGGCATCATCAAAAAATCTACAAACTATAAATGCTGGAGAGAGTGTGCAGAAAAGGGAACCCTCCTACAGTGTTGGTGGGAATGTAAATTGATACAGCTACTATGGAGAACAGTATGGAAGTTCTAAAAATAGAACTACCATATGACCCAGCAATCCTGCTACTGGGCATATACCCTGAGAAAACCATAATTCAAAAAGAGTCATGTACCACAATGTTCATTGCAGCACTATTTACAATAGCCAGTACATGGAAGCAACCTAAGTGTCCATCGACAAATGAATGGATAAAGAAGATGTGGCACATACATACAATGGAATATTACTCAGCCATAAAAAGGAACAAAACTGAGTTATTTGTAGTGAGGTGGATGGACTTAGAGTCTGTCCTACAGAGTGAAGTAAGTCAGAAAGAGAAAAATAAATATCATATGATAACACATACATATGGAATCTAAAAAAAAAATGGTTCTGAAGAACCTAGGGGCAGGACTGGAATAAAGACGCAGATGTAGAGAGTGGACTTAAGGACATGGGGAGGGGGAAGGGTAAGCTGGGACGAAGTGAGAGAGTGGCATGGACTTACATACACTACCAAATGTAAAACAGATAGCTAGTGGGAAGCAGCTGCATAGCACAGGGAGATCAGCTCTGTGCTTTGTGACCACCTAGAGGGGTGGGATAGGGAGGGTGGGAGGGAGACGCAAGATGGAGGGGATATGGGGATATAAGTATACGTAAAGCTGCTTCACTTTGTTATACAGCAGAAACTAACACACCATTGTAAAGCAATTATACTCCAATAAAGATGTTAAAAACAAAATGCCCGCAAATCAGACTGAAAACTAATTTTTTATGAACTGTATCAATTTAAGGGAGACATTAAAAGGAAGAGACTATGACTTACTAGACATCATTTGAAAGAGCATCAATGCTGCAACGGTGTAGGCTATTTCAGTAGTGAGAAGATTTGCAGTAGCCACAAGATTAAGAAAATGCATGGGCCTCATAATTTATGCTGAGACATATCTGTTGGTGAAAAGTGGGAAGAGTGGCAAAAGAAATAAAGAAGTTTATGTTTGTCTTCCTGAGTCAAGATCAAGTATTTCTAGACAGAAGTTTCGGAGAAGGAAAAGTAAAGGCTTATAGGACAAAAGAGACTTTAGTTCGTTCCCTTAATCATTCATAAAGGGACAGTATTCAACATTTAGATTTACTCAGTTTATTACGGCTTAAAATATTTATCTTGAATTAAAATCAAAAGTTAGTATATGTTTGAACACACTGGGCAGCTTTTATAATAAAATGGATGGAAAATAATACCTTGTTTTGACTTTCCTGTAATTTCAAAAGCTCTCATTGAAAAGACTTAGTGTTATTTAGGGGGACCCTCAATAATTATTAAAATGTGTTAAAGTATAGCTTCAAATATTTCAATAAGCGTTGCCTCTAAGAACCTCTACTATCACCTGTCATGCACCCACCCCCAAAGTTACAAATGAAGAATTAAAACACTACTTTTAACTAACGAGGTGGTGGCAGTGAATTAGTGACTAAGCTAAGGATCCCACCGCCATCAGATCCAAACCCAGAAATGTGTCTCACCTCCAAGTGTTTATCAAAAAGGCTGATTTGCAGAGTTAAGTACATGTATCAGGACTAAGGTTTCATATCATTTATTAGAGGAGAGTGAATACCAGGCAAAATCTATTGTGCTGAGGAAAATCAGGAAAATGATAAGTGCTTCTGAAGAGAGTCCCTTAAAATGAATGGAAAAAAAACCCAAAAAGATCTGAGTTAGAAAAAAAGCAAGGCAGTCAACAGTAACCAGGACCATAACCCAGACAAAATCAATCTGAGGATCTTTCTCGGAAAGGACTTGGCTGTCAGCGCTCCCATCTACTCCGAGCTCTTCAATGGTCATTACTGGATATCCACTTCAGAAATACATCTGGAGAGTATCCCTTTGATTTAAAGTGATAAATCAAAGTAACAGAAAGTACTTTTTAAATAAACAAGACAGTCAATAAAAAAGAAATCTAGTATAACTCTTTTGCTGAAACTAACATATTTCTCTTTCTGTGGTCCTATCAGACAGAAACATGTAAATTTCCACCATGTGTCACCCACTTACCTAGTCAATATTTCTTCATTTTTTAAGTATGTTGACTGACATTTTCTCTCATTCATTCTTGAGACGCTGGCTAATTCTCCCAAATATTGTTGGAGGAATTGCTATGCAATTTCTCTTTCCAGGCAGCCTCGTCATTAATGAACTTTATTCAGACCTCGAGAGGAGTGAAAGTTAATGTTGTCACCATGGTTGCAAAGGCCACTATTCTGATTCATAAGCCAGCCAACTCCTCTACAGAGTTGCAAATCAGGTCTTGTTTCAAAGTTTAAATAAGTAAATACAACTCTGTCTTCCCATCTGAAAACAAGCCAACCCAGCACCACTACTGCAAACAGATTTGTTATTTCTTTTTTCCAAAAGGAACATTTATATGCATTTGGGAGATAAATATCATATCTTGCTTATATTTTCATGGGCAAACTTCTGTGTATCTTGTCAATCAAATTCCCTTTTAAAAATCCTGCTATTCCATCTTCTTAATCTGCCTCCTCATTTTATTATTCCTCTTTCCTCTTTTCCAAATTTCCCAGACTCTCACTTATTTTCTCCATGTTGACTCTCACATTAGGGATGGCTGGTGAAACCACTGCCCCATTGTTTTACATGTTGAACACAGTGAATGTGCCACAGGTGAACTATAAACAAGCAAACAGAAAAGTTAGGTCTGCAATCCAAAACTGCCAGGGAAAAACCAGGAGAAGAGTTAAAATGGGTCAGGCCACAATTCTTTTGCACACAACGCTTTTTCGTATTTCCGGCCATCAGAAATAATTTAAAACTATTTTGTGTGCATGTAAGAAACTTTGAAACAAATTGTTTTTGCTGTGTTGAATGCAGAGGAAAAAATGCCAGTAGGGAGAGTACTGAGTTGGAAGAGACAGGAAACCTAGGACTACTTTGGAAAGTAGTACTTTCCAAGTACTTTGGAAAGCACTTCTGATGGGAGAGGTGAAATGAGGCACAAACTTTTAAACTGTTGCTATTGCCCACAGCAAAACAGGGCCAAAGGGGGTGCGGGTGAAAAGTGTGATTTCCTTAATTTAATTTAGCCGTGATAGGCATTTGAGATATTTACCTTTAACTACATCCAAGACTAATAATTACAACAAATATGGGCATATACAGCTGAGATAAATAAAAACAGCTGTGGATGCATCCGAATGTGCAAAAATAATAGAGCTGTCACCTGTGTCTCTTTCAAATTAAAGCTTTGCTAAACGCAGTCCTTTGGAATTCTGATCCAAGTGGTACTTTCAGGGCACATGTTGGAGAGACAGCCATGAAATGTTTAATCCACATTCAGAGCGCTGATAACTTGTAGTCTGCCCCCATTCTGCCGCTCCTCTGTGGTGTAAAGAGAACCATTGATTTCTGTCAACTGACAAGCAATCAAGCATAAAAAACTAGTAGCAGAGGTACCCATGGAGTAATTCCCACTAATTCTTTCCCCAGGGTTCTTTCTGTAAGGAAACCATTGATTTTGACTTGTTTGGGTGGATTTTCCAAAGTGATCTCTTTAAAAGAAAATTTCTATTCTAGATTACCTCGAATAAGGAACCCAAATTAAATTGCATGAAACTGGTGGAACGAATCGAACGTCCCAAGTTTTCCAGGCAGAAATTTTGCCTCGGGTTTTGCTTCATTTAAAGAAGGTTAAGGCAAACGGAGGACAGAAAAAGCACAAAAAAGGGGTTTTTTTTGACGTTTAATTTATGACCTCAGAATGATTTTAAATTAAGTGTATGATGAAAATAAGAATGTGTTTAAATTGTGTCTGATGAAAATAACCTTAAGTAGTAAGGATAAGTAAGAGCATTTTTACATTTGATGCTTTAAAGAAAAAAAATCAATCTAAGAAAAAATATTTAGGAGCAATTCAGCATTTGGACAATTCCAGAGAAGCACTTTCAGGGATATTTGAAAGAAAAACAGCAAGGCTCTAGTAAAAAATAAAAAAGCAAAGATTAAAATAAATAACATTAACTGAGGGGGAAAAAAAAAAGCACCATGTTCATCCATAGGTTCCTCTGGGATATAAACAAATGTTCCAATTTAAAAAAGAGATTTGAGTTGCATAAATTCCTGATTTTTATCCCCTTCACTTCTAGGTGAGAAGTGCCAGAAAAGCGCTTTAGGCCATCAGTGTGGCTGGGTTTGCTCAGGACAGGAAGAGCCCAGGGTAATCGGTGTTTGTGGAAGCTGGTTTATAACAAGCGCGGATCGTGTGCCATCAAAATGCTATAGAATTTACAGTGTTTCTCTCACCTGTAGAACCACTGAGACATTTGTATTAACAATAGCCATAATTTACTGAGTGATTGGACCATGTGCCAGGCATTATGATAAATGATTTGTTAATTTCTCACCCTAATCTTATAAGATTTTTATAAGATTTTATTATTCTTAAAATAATCTTATAATTATTTTCCCCGTTGTATAGGTAAAGATACCAAGCCAAAGAGAAGTCTCATATCTTGTTCAGTGAAATCAGCTATGAAGTGGTAGAACGTGAATTTTAAAGTTCTTGCTACTCCATTTAAGCATTAAAACAGCGGTTTTCAAAGTGTGGTCCCCAGACCGGCAGCATCTGGGGACTTGCTGGAAATGGAAATTCTGGGACCTCCCCCCAAATCTACCAATTAGGAACTCCAGGAGGGAAGCCTAGAAACCCTCCAAGTGATTCTGATGCACCTTCGCATAGAAAGAACTACCTTAGATTCCACTGCCACCCAGTGCCACGTGAGGAAGCTCGTTATTACATAAGTGTTCACGCAACCAATAGAAACCGACCTTTCATTAAGTGAAATGCCAAGCAGACTAGGCCTATTTGCCAGTTAGATTAATTCTTACCCCACTGAATTAGTAATAATAACTGCTTTGTAGGGACACGGTGAGTTAGAAAGAAAACAAGCTGCCTCTTCAGAGAACACAGATAACAAAATAAATAATGAACATCAAAAAGATAATCTTGAAACTGCAATGTATTTTCTGAGGTTTTTCATTCTGGATTAACTACATACTCCACGATATTTGTCAACTGACAATTTTTTTTTTTAATATCCATTGAGATAGCTTTCCTAACAAAATATGACACATCTAAAACAAGTGGAAAATATGCCGAGTGTTTACCAGGTGCTGGATTTGCCCAAGTGACTCCAAATGCTCTGGAAATTTAGAGACCAGTGTGCACTGGGAAGGAAAGATAAAGACGCAAAGACCTGGATTCCAGCCTCCGTAAATAAAGGTGTGTGACAGCACTCATACTTCCTCCTCTGTAATGGTTAATTGTACGCCAACACGACTACGCTGTGGTGCCCAGCTGTCTGTCAAACACCATCATAGATGTGGCTGAAGGTATTTTGCAGATGTGATGAATAGTTACAGTCAGCTGACTTTATGTAAAGGACACGTCCTTCTGTTGCATGGGTGGGCCTCATCCGATCAGCTGAAGATGTTACAAGCAAAAACTGAGGTTTCCCAGGAGAGAAGAAAGGCTGCCTCCAGACAGTGCCCTAGAAATCCTGCCTGAGCTTCCAGTTTGCTGGTCTGTCCTATGGATTCTGGTCTAACTAGTCCCCACCCATCATGGGAGCCAATTCCTTAAATACATCTCCCCCTCTCCTTCTCTCTAATTGATTCTGTTCCTTTGGATGAACCCTGACTGACAGACTCTGAAAGCTCAAAACTCCTTCTGGATGGTGACCAGTTCTCATTTAGTCAATTCTGTGTCCCGGTGCCCAGCACAGCTCCTAGAACCCAAGCCATCAGTCAATTATTTTTCCTATGAGTTGCTGTAACTCATACAAGACTTGGCCTTGAATGAAGCACTTGAGAAAAACTTGGAAATCCTGAAGCTGGGAAAAGTTCTTATAAGCACATAGACCTGGATTTGAATCCCGATGCACCCTGGCCTCACGGAGCCTCAGTGAGTTGGGGGAAAGAAACATCAGGATGAGTGCTTAGAGCACCACAGCTGGTGCGCAAATCTTAATTCTTGACACCAAGTCTTCCTACTGGCATAATATTAGCCCTCAGAACACTGAGGGTCAGGAAAAATATGCTGAAGCTTTTACACACCACGTTCCCTATCTAGCTAACTACTTAATTCAGTACATATTGTTTCTCTTAGTTATTAAATGAGGAGCAAATATTCAGTAAGATTAGGGAATGTGCCCAAGATTTCCTACTAGGATGAGATTTAAATCCATGTCTTTCTAATTTCAAATATTATTTTCTTGTGCCTCAAAGACATAGGTCCATCCTTTAACCTGCCCTGGGCCCATCCTGTCAGTATCCATTCACTGACTGTCCAGCTGGCAGGTGTGACCTGCGAAATTGGTTCAGCTGCTAAGATTAAAAAGAGGGATGAATTTGAAATAATACCCAAGTTGGAATGGTGAATATAGCTCAGAGTTCTTCTCCTAATTAACCTCTCTAATTTGGTTCACATGTGAAACTGGTCTTCTAGAGACTGGTTTTTAAAACTGTGTTTAAAATCTAAATGACCTTTCAAAGGGTGGCTTCAAATCTTTAGGATTGATTTTTACATAATTTATACAGATCATTTATGAGAGAGGCAAGAGATAATATAACATTAAATATATGTACATGGGTGAACAGAGTACACTTTTGAATGTAGTCATCTTAAAATTGAATGTGATATAAGCAAAGGATGTAATTATTTTCATGTCTTTAGAATAACAGCCACAAAAAGAATTGCTCTAGAAAATGTTTTTATTTTTACATTTTTCTTGAGGGTCTGTGGCTCTATAACATTGGGTTGGCCAAAAAATTCACTGGTGTTCTTCTGTAAGGTGTGACGGAAAACCCTGAACGAGCAAAATTTTTGGCCAACCCAATACTAGCCAGGAAAACATTTTCTTCTTCTTCAATTGAGAAACCTCCTAGAAAAAAATACAATTAATACTAATTTTATAAAAATCCTCAGGAAGCTGTGTAAGATAATAGCACAGACCACTTTTTAGATAGAATCAATGAGTTTAGGGTCTAAATTTTAAGTCCAACTCTACCGTTCACCAATTGAGTTCTCCTAGCCCTTTTTGTGTGTTTGCCTCTCAGTTTCTACATCTGTAAAATGGGAATAACATCTGACTCATAGCTTTACTTAGAGCATTTTTCCCCAAACATTGCCACTCATAAGACACCCTGGGGTGATTTAAAAACACCACAAACCAATCAAAACAGAATCTCTTTGAATGGGACCCAGATGTTAGTTAGTTTTTGTTTTTGTTTTTAATTTCTTCACTGCTTTTCAAACTTTGGTGCATATTGGAATCTCCTGATAGTTTACTAAAGCCTGCGTCCCAGGAGCACAGTTGAAGAACACTGATTAGACCAGTGTTTCTACAAGTGCGATGTGCATTAAGGATCATGCAGGTTGTTGTTAAAATACAGATTTTGACTTATCAGGTCTGGAGTGGGCCTGAGGTTGTGTACTTCAGACAGTCTCCCAGGTGACGCTGCTGCTGCGGTTCCCAGACCACACTTGCGAGTATCAAGGACGTAGAGTTAGAACCCAACCCCCCAGCTGGTTGCAGGCACGCAGAAATACGGATCCCTCATCTTTGACTAGGCACCTCCATTCACATACTCATACGTGTACACTGTGACAACATTACCGCCTTCTATCTGTACCCTGATGCAAAAAAGTCTGGGAAGGTCTGGTTTCGATGTTTAAGGATATATACAAAATGTCTAAAGGTTACTAGCACATAGTAGCTGATCAATAAATGCTCATTGGCATAAATTGAAAACTTCTGCCTTCACAATGGAACTGTAATAATCTCCCAATTCTTTGTAACCCCGGACCTGATCCTACCCCAGCCGGTGTACCCCTACTCCAGTGATACACACTTAGTGAGGAATGAGGTTTCCTAAGGAAAAGTGACACGGAGGAGGAGGGCAAGGGCTCTTCTTCTGTTTCGTGTTTTCATAACACATATGATTCTGGGGGCCCAGAGGATGTAGGGGCGATCTGGAAATACCTTAAAATTACACTCTTATCAAAACCTCTCTTAACAAGAGATCGCTATAATCAGGAGAAACTCCTCAATAAAGCCTGAGACTTACATCTGCAATAGTAGCTTCCAGTGAGGGGTGTAAATCCTAAAACTTCCCAGGGGATGTCAGAATTGAAAAGGAACAACCCAAGTAATCTTGAGGTTTCTGGCAATCGTTCTACCACTAATCAGCTCTGTGTCCTGAGATAAACTGCACAATTTGTTGAGTTCTCAATGATCCCATTTGTAAAGTGAAAGTAATATCTTCCCCGAATAATTCATAGGAATAATATAGAGGAAAAAACAGATATCCTAGGTCTGAAAATGAAGGCATGCTACATAAAAAATACAGTCACTGTTATTATATATATTATTTATACTCAAACAGAATGGCATCAGCATGCTATTTAAATTGGTTTTTTTCTTGTTGCTAAATATATTCCTAAGTTTACTCTGTATCAAAACTACTGTTCCAAAATAAATAAAGGTTGCATTTTAGGTTATTTCTCACCCATGATTGTGGAAAAATATCTTTCAATCTAGGTTTTTGTGATTAACTTTTGCTTTTCATAAATAACATTTGTTGAGAGATTAAGCAGATAGCCATTACTTTAGCATAAACTTTCACTTGATGATTCCAAAGCATTTGAATGCCTCCTATTAAAACTGCCAAGTTACCAGCAATCATTCCTGTTTAAAATAGAGATAAATTTACATTAAGTTATTAGAGGACACACAAGTCACATTTCCAGAAAATTCCTAAAATAATTTTAAGTTTAGATGTAGATGGTAAGAATTAATTTTATAATAATTAACTAGACCAACTAAATTCCTAATCTTGTAGGGAGTAGCACAGATGTAACGCCTTTTTTTTCCTTAAAGTTTTTCACATGTTAATACATCTTTCAAAGTTGAAATATTGGGTTGGGCAAAAAGTTCCTTCAGTTTTTAAGTACAAAGGAACGACACATTTTTCATGTTCACCAAGAACTTTATTGAACAACGTATTCACTGTTTTGTTCCACTACATTCTGCCACTTTTCAGGCAACTTCATAATTCCATCTTCCCAAAACTTTTTATCTTTTTGAGCAAAGAACTGTTCCAGGTGCCTTTTACAGTCTTCCAGGGAATTGACATTTTTTCCATTAAGAGAATAAATGGAAATCCAAAGGTGCAATGTCTGGTGAATATGGCAGATGAATCAGAACTTCCCAGACAAGCTGTAACAGTTTTTGCCTGGTCATCAAAGAAACATGCAGTCTTGCGTTATCCTGATGGAAGATCATGCGTTTTCTGTTGACTTGTTCTGTACACTTCTCATTGAGTGCTGCTTTCAGTTGGTCTAACTGGGAGCAGTACTTGTTGGAATTAATCATTTGGTTTTCCGGAAGGAGCTCATCACAGAGGACTCCCTTCCAATCCCACCACATACACAACATCACCTTCTTTGGATGAAGACCGGCCTTTGGTGTGGTTGGTGGTGGTTCATTTCGCTTGCCCCATGATCTCTTCTGTTCCACATTATTGTACAATAATCCACTTTACATCGCCCAACACAATTTGTTTTAAAAACGGAACATTTTTGTTACATTTTTTTTTGAATTTTTGAATTTTATTTTATTTATTTTTTTATACAGCAGGTACTTATTAGTTATCTATTTTTTACATATTAGTGTATATATGTCAATCCCAATCTCCCAATACATCACACTTGCTACGTTTAAGTAGAGAATCACATGTGGAAATACGGTCAAGAAGGTTTTTTTAGCTTAACTTATGTGGGACCCAAACATCAAATCGATTAACATAACCAAGCTGGTGCAAATAATTTTCGACTCTTGATTTGGATATTTTGAGTATGTCGTCTATCTCCCACGTGGTATAACATTGATTGTTCTCAATGTCTCGATTTGATCACTATCAACTTCAACTGGTCTTCCCAACTGTGGAGCATTGTCCAGCAAGAAATCTCCAGCACGAAACTTCGCAAACCACCTCTGACACATTCAATCAGTCACAGCACCTTCTCCATACACTGCACAAATCTTTTTTTGTGTTTCAGTTGCATTTTTACCTTTCTTGAAATAATAAAGCATAATATGTCGAAAATGTTGCTTTTTTCTTCCATCTTCAATATTAAAATGGCTACACAGGTGCGGTGGATAAGAATCTGCATGCCATTGCAGGGGACACGGGTTCGAGCCCTGGTCGGGGAAGATCCCACATGCCGCAGAGCAACTAAGCCCATGCACCACAACTACTGAGCCTGTGCTCTAGAGCCCGCGAGCCACAACTACTGAGCATGTGCTCTAGAGCCCGTGAGCCACAACTACTTAGCCTGCGTGCCACAACTACTGAAGCCGGCGTGCCTAGAGTCCATACTCTGCAACGAGAAGCCACCAAAATGAGAAGCCCACGCACCACAATGAAGAGTAACCCCCATTCGCCACAACTAGAGAAAGCCCACGTGCAGCAATGAATACCCAATGCAGCAAAAATAAATAAATAAAATTAAAAATTTTTAAATGGCTACACAAAAATTCACCAGTTTTGATAAGTTTTTTTTTTTAATGCATGCTGATATGACAGCTGTCACAATACAATCTAACAAAATTGTTTTGAATGAAGTAAAAGACAACTAAGTGTTACCAGAGCCATCTTAACGGAAAAAAAACAAACGAACTTTTTGGCCAACCCAACAGGTTCTTCCAAGGATCTCACCCAGGGGAAAGCATTTTTTTTAAATGTTACCATTACTTCATCATCACATTTCCTCTTTTTCACATGACATCTAACTGCTCATATTTCTTTAGCATCAATCCAATGCATATGCAAACAGTACAACTCCAGTGACTATATTGGAGAGTTGTCAGTGGCTTACAATTTTGATCAACTAAAGCAAATCTCCCTCAAAACTTTTTTGTAAAGGTGGAGGATTCTTTACAAATAAAAATCCCACCATCTGTTTCTATGAGCTTGATTATTTTAGATTCCTCATGTAAGTGGAATCACTCAGTATTTGTCCTTGCGTGCCTGTTTTATCTCACTTAGCAAAATGTCCTCCAGGTTCATCCGTTTTGCTGCAGGGGCTGGAGGAGGAAGAAACTGGGAGTTATCAGTCATTGGGTACAAGTTCCTGCTCCACAAGGTAAGTTCTGGGGATTTACTGTACAACAATGGCCCTATAAATAACAATACTGTACTGTGCACTCGATGATTTGTTAAGAGGTTGAATCTCATGTTAAGTGTTCTTACCACAATAAAAAAAAATGTCTCTTGGAACTTTTTCATTTCAGTAATGCCTCTTTGAAAGTTGACTACTTTGGAGAATAAACTCAGTTGACAATTCTCAGGAGACCCCCCTCTGGAGACAGTTAACACAGCTGGAAAACATCTGAATGATGCATCAGACAGCCATACAACATAAAATACAGTATAAGGACTCGCCTCTGAAGCCAGACACATCAGAAATAAGGACTCAAATTTCTAGAAATATGGAAATGTCAGGAGGATATATCTATAGACCAAACTTCTTGAGAAAGCATTTCCTTTGGTGTGACTGAGTACAGGGTTTCTTCAGCTCACAGCTGGGACACCTTTTGCTTTCACCTGAGCCTGTGCATATATTTGGCACAGAAACGAACAGAAAACCCAGGACCCGTCGTCTCTCACCCTTCTCTCACCATCTTCACTGATGAGAAGAAAATCTAAACTGTGCAACCCTGCATTGGAACCCCTTCCTCGCACTATAGATGCCCCAGTTAGGGCCACGGATGCATCCTAGGGTCTCTCAATCAGTTGCCCCACCAACCAGCAAAGCAGGGAAGCAAAACAACCAAGACACCTTGGAGATGGTAGTTTCCAGCTGGGAGTACCAGCTGTGGTCCATCAGTGGCCAAACTGGCACCATCACTGCCCTGAAGTTTGAATTTTGGTTGGTTCTTGCCCCTGGTCTTCTGGTCTCTCTGTCATGTGCAGAATCTGTCTCTCTGGCCTTCCTGGAGATTTGTGAAATCCCCAACATCCTTTCAATTAAATCCATTCTCACAAAAAATGGCCAGAGATGGTTTTTACAATTTTGCAGTTACACCTATAATAGTAGCTCCCAGGGAGGTAAGCAAATCCTTTTTCTTTTTTCTGAAACTAAGTTCCCACAATGACAATCCTTGAGTATTTGATAAATATCTCATTTATATCTCAAATATCATTTTTTTCTTAAAACTGGATGTCTTAATTCAAGAGCTAAAGTGGTTCTACCAGGTTGTTTTTTATTGACAATCAGCAGCTGGTAGAGGTAGCAGAGCATAATCTTTCCATCCCTGTGGAAATAAATGTTTATAATTACAACAAAGCGAGAATGCTGCTCATAAAGATAAATAATAACTAAAACAATAAAAAATGTTTGCTTTCTTTCTATCTCTCAGGTAGGCTGGAAATGGATAATGTAAGAAGTTATTATAAAGCACTTTCCAAATATAAACTGGAAGAAAAATTTTAAATTGTAACAATAATTTCACTTCCCTTAGACACCAGGGGGGCATCATTTTATTTCTTTATCAATCATTTCAGGAGTTTCCTGCAGCTCCCCTTCCAGTATTCACACTGGCATTTATCGAAATCATTTGATTAACTCCTGACACCATAATGTCATTTTTTTTCTAGAATTCTAGATTTCTATTTCCCAGGAAGGAATTATTAGCAGGTGATGTTTCATCGTGCAAGCTTTCTTTTATTTGCAAGTTCCTCATATCTTGGACTTCCTTTAAAAGAGAACTTTCAAAGAGATTCACACAGAAAGTTCCAGTTCCTTTCAAGTCCCTCTCTTTTTAGTAGTTTCCCAGTCAGTGGTCAAAGAGATAAGTACTCTGGCAGAAGCCAAGTTGCAGAGGCAAAAGGCCGGAGCAAAGGCCACCCAGATATTTTGTCCCATGATCTTGGCACTCCCAGAGCTCGCCTAGGAGAGGGTGCTTACCAGCCAAGCTGGAAGGAGTCATTGACTGCCTGGGTCATCTGCTCCCCTTTCTCAGACAGTTCTTAGAAAACACACCGTGTGATTTGTTAGTGCATCCTAGATTTATCCATGTATGTTACAGGGCAAAGTTTTTTTTTCTTCCCCACTTTATGGTTCATTTGTTTAGCTTCATGTCCTCATTTGCAGAAAAATGCAGAGATGGGTTATTTAATCACTGAGAAGATTCAAGTCAAAACTTAAATTAAAAATGTAATTTTTTGATAAGCTGTTTCATTGTTGAAAGTACCCTCTGTGTTTCTTTTATGTGTACGGATAATTATGCATGGTACGATACTGAGCATAGACGCCCTGTAGTCTCAATTAAATATTATAACTACTTAATGAAAGGCAACAGGGATTTTTGCAGTTAGTAATTATAACCATAACCTAGAATTGAAACTTTCAATTCACCCTCAGACTGCTTAATAAGTTGGAAGATGAAATGGTTGTGGCCAGTATGTCTCTGAGGGAACTTTTCAGGACAGAAGAATAATAGTAGCATGATGAAAACTACCTACAATTGTTTTGTTAAAAGCATGGAAAGTTTTTTTTTTCTACCTTTATCTTTTTTCCCTGGTAATACAGCAATATATGATTTAAGATTTTAGACTTGTCAAACATTTATTATTATCCCATGTAAAATTAAAAGTCCTCCTTTCCTAATAATCCATAGATTTTTAAGATAAAAAGTAGATATACTAATAGATCAAGTGGATTATTTTCTACACAGCATATAAAACAATAAAGATAATATATAAAGTAAGCATAACCTTAAATTCAAAATTAAGATCCTTTAAAGGAAAAGGAGTTAATGGTAAAGGCTTATATTTTTTGTTTTCACAATAATGATATTACAAATTTTAAAGTAGAGTATGTAATCCTCCTATTTGAGAAAGCAAAAATAAGTGTTTTAAAATCGGATTTCAATAGCAGTTCTTTTTAAAATAAAGTTGCTTGCAAAATCTCAAAGAATTTCATGGCTGAAGCAAACTTAAAGTGTGTATTATCCAACCCCATAACCTGTGCCTGACTCTTTCAGGCTAATCACAGATTAAAATGTGGCTTCATAAGACTTCCAGAAACACAGAAGGAAAACAAAATTAATAGAAGGTTTAAGGGGAGGAACAGTTTTTCCAATATCCAATTAGTTGTTTAATTAATGTAGCCTTTGAACCATCCCTGATCTACAATTATCTGCCTTTGACTTTTCCACTAGAAGGCAGAGGCCTCTCTGATCTCATCCAAAGTTTCCACCATTTTTGATGACTGAAAGAAACAAAGCTTTTGGCCAAATATTTGACTCAATAGACCCATGAGAACAGCACAGAACCATCATGCCTGTGATTTTTTATACTACCTCTTTAGTGCTCGCCCGTGGCCTGGGAAGTTTATAATTGATCTCCCCAATTCTAACTTACGAGGCAGTACTTCTACTTTTTCTTTTATTTCAAGGAAGCTAGCCTAAATGTCCTTTTATATTTCTGATCGGTTCAGAACATATACACACCTACTTGTTCTACTATTCTGGAACTTACAGCCAGGCATGACCTTTTGTTTTGTGTGCATTCTTCTCTCCATTATTAACCTTTAGGATTTCGTTGGCAAATTTTCCCAACCATGTTATTAATCATTTTCTGGGGGCTCTTTAAGTATACAACAACAAAAATTCTAAAATTCTAAACAACATCTAATTCTAATTCTAATTCTAATGGTTATATTGTGACCTGAGCTATTTTTAAAAAACAAAAAAATAACAAGGAAGAAAACAAACACAAATAAGAGACACTTTGTGATGTAGTAGGAAAAGCCCTGGGCTAGATGTCAGGTTATATAGTACTTCTACAGGAATCTAGCTCCTAGAGCCTTAAACGGGGTGAACACAGAGACCCCCTAACCACTTGATGGAATGTGGTTAGAAAGCATCCTGTATCCCTTGTGAAGATGGTTTAAATGACCTCTCCTTGCACCATGACTATTCTGAATATTCTCTAAGTACAAAATTTTAGAGCTGGTGTTGTCATAGGCTGAAGATTCGGGCCAAATCCCTTAACCAACATGGATCTCTCTTCCCAGCTCTGATGCTGGAAAGCTAGTATCTGGCAAGCCAACCTCCCGGGATATGTATTACAAATCCAAGAGATGAGTTTTGTGACTTTCTCTTGTGAACTGTAAGTGCACTCTCTATGTGCAGAGTATCATGAACAACAAATGTTTGATAATTAACCCTTAAATCTAACCTACCAGTGTTAGAATAGAAATGTGTAATATTTAAACATAAGCCAAAGATGACATATTTCTTTCAAGTTTCAGCTGGATGTGTATGCATTCCAGATTGAATGGCTTATTTCACAAGGAGAATAAACCTCATATCAAGCTTCGTAGGCAATCAAATTTCAAAGGCACACACTCCTCTAGAGTGGAGGAATACATTTTTGAAAGCTTAGTGAGATACTATCAGCAATAACTAGCACCATTCAGCATAGAACATGATTACAAGAATTTTAAATATTTACTATGAACATCATAGGAACCTTGTCATGGGACAAAAATGACCCAGCAGGGCATATGTGGAAACAGGAATAGAATTACCTGCAAATGAAACAGACATGGAGGATAGATTAAAAAGTTTCAGCCCAAGCAAACAAGACAATAGGAGACCTGTCTTGTTTCCAGCCACGGAAATTACCTGGGCTAATAGGATTTGACATACTTCAGTGAGATGCCCTTGCCCGTAATTTCTCCATTTCCTACCCTCCCCCCACCCAAGCTATAGAGTGTATTTAGCCAGCTAAGTGGTTGAAATGCAGTTATTTTTATTTAGTTTTCATTATTTCCAAAGCATTCTTTTTATAGTACAGCTAGAAGGCATTCAAAGGAATAAATGGATATTTAAAACTATAGTTCCCAAACTATCATCTAGTAAACTCCTCGAACATTGATTTAACTACTCAATATTAAATTGACAGTTTTCTTAATATTTGTTTAACCTGGAAAATGAGCAAAGATACAATCAGAAATCAACTCATCCCCTTCCCCCCACTGCTTACAAAACTCCTGGAACTGAACGAAGCACAGAGTCGATGCCATTTAGGAGCTCACTCCCAGGTAACAAAGAGTCCTCTAGACACTTTCATGCCCAAGAATCATCTCATTTTGTTAATTACAATTCCCTGTCCTCTGCAAGAATCGAAACATCAGTATTTGCTTAAATTCTCTTCACAAGTTTGGCCAATCCAGGGAGCAAGCAGTGCACTTCTTTCTTCTCTTTGTTTAAGTGTCAGACTCCGGCTCCTTCCCCACTAGGACTGAAGTGAGAGGTGTTATGGGGAGAAGAAAAGCCAGGGCACTCATGGTTTAATTGATTTGCCACGTGTAAACTTCTGGTTGATTCCTCTGAAAGTAACGGGAAGTTTCATGCTGAATTCTCCAGGGCACACCTGGGGACTCTTCGAGACCCCTCTCTCTCCGTGGCTGGTGGTCCTGCATGGGTAGCTCTCCCAGGTAGGCTCGAAGCACAGACTCTGGCTGCTCTCCTGAGATTCCTCCCCAAAACCTTGACCATCTGCTGACGTCCTTCCAGCCTCGGTCTGCAGAGGTCCGCTGACTCGCCAGGGACTTTTGGACAAGAGCTTTCCTGCGATTTATAAGAAAAGTGCAATTTCGTCTGCTGTTAGTGGGAATGCAGTGATTTCCAAGCCGCGGTCTTCTTCTCTCTGCTGTGAGTGTACCAGTCTCCCACCCTTAATGCTTTCTAGAGGAAATCCCACATTTCTGTGTTCCCTTAGATCTCCGGACACACCTCGAGTTCTCTGGTGACTGGGAGGGGAAGGGGGTAGAGACTAATGGCACATCTACAATCTAAGGAGAGGCTACAACTCTTTTTAAAAAAAAATTTTTTTTAATTGAAGTGTAGTTGATTCACAATATTGTGTCAGGTTCATGTGTATAGAAAAATGATTCAGTTTTATATAATATATATATAGATATATATAGATATTCTTTTTCAGACTCTTTTCCATTATAGGTTGTTACAAGATATTGAATGGCACAGCTCCCTGTGCCGTACAGTGGTAGGCCCTTGTTGTTTATCTATTTTGTATATGATGGTGTGCAACTCTTCCTTTATACTTTCCTTGTTGATATGAATGCAAGGTCAAGACAATTGTTTTGGACACTTCTCTGCAAGTCAACAATCAGTATAATTGTCATTCTCTTGAAATCTATCTTTTCTCACTGGTTATTTTTAAGATATTCCTTTTAGTTTGGGGTTCTGCAATTTTACTATAATGTGTCAAGCTGTGAATGTTTTCATTTAATTCTCCTCAAGATTTATAGGTTCTCTCAAATATACTGGTCATTGTTATTCATCAGTTCGCAGATATGACCTCCATAATAGTTCTCTCGCCTCTGCTCTTAGGACCTCAGGGACAGGTAGGTTTATCCTTTACATCCTATCTTCTATGTAGGCTGTGTTTTCCGTCATATTTCCCATTTCCTTGTTTGTGCTGAATTCTAGAACGTTCCTTCAGCTCTATCAGTTCACTAAGGCTCCCAGCCGTGCCTTACCTGCTGTCACACTCAACTCCATTCATTTTTCTTACAGTTAGAAGTTCCACTTCGTTCTTTTAAAAAATCTGCTTGTTTATTCTTCATGTTTTCTTTTCCCATGATTATATATTCAAATGAGTGTTTTTTTAAAAACATATCAAATATATTTTATATATTCATTCTCTGTTTGATTGCAATAATACCTGATTGTTTTAATGGCTTTATTTTCAATGCCTCTTGTTTTTGCAGGTTCTCGCTCATGGTTATTTCTTTTTTGTTTCCTTACTGAAATTTGACTGTGAGTGCAAATATTCTCTGGAGAAATTCTTTAAGTTTAGGAATGAAGGTGAAATCCTCCAAAAAGGATTTGTACTGCTTTTGCCATATTAAGTTAACTTTAAAATAAACCGTGGGGTTTGTGTTATATTTTTATTTTTTATCATGCATAGACTGTATATATGAGGTCCAGCTTTATATTTTTCACAGGGATTGATGGGAAGTATGTGTGTGTGTGTGTGTACATCTGTGTGTGCACATGTGTTCACCTCCCATGCAGTATCAGGTGTAAGAACAGGATGTTTACTTTCCATCATCTGGACAAATAGGTTCATTTTAGTTTCAGTTCACAATTTCACCACAGATTTAGCCCTTTGATGGTTCCACCTTATGGAAGGCACCTTTCTAAATAAAACTCCCACATTTTTTGGTTCTCTCCTATTTCTCCCACATTTTTTGGTTCTCTCTTATTTCTTGAATTCTGAGAGGTTCTGCAAACCAATTTTAAACAACATTTTTGGCAAATTTCCTCAGGATAAAACCTGTTTTAGAACTTTATTTCCCTCTCTAGGCTTCTTTTTCTCCTTAGTTTTCAAGTGAGAATTCTTCCTTTCTTCCTTGTATAGTGATTCATTTATGAAACACATATTTTCCATGACCTTTAGGCTTTTTTAAGTGGAACAATCAGTCGGAATACCTAGACCCCCATATTGCCTTAAATGGAAAATTGTGAATTTAAATTCAGAGAAATTTAATGCGATCCTGCAAAGGAACAAATGTTTCATAAAATTTAGCCTTTTTTTGCCCAATGCCTCCTCATCTGCTTTAAGTTTGTTATTAAAATAAAACAATAAATCATTTCTATCCCCAATCTACTTAATTAAACTGTGGACTTGCAATTTAACACATATTTGGAAAAAAATTATGTATTTATGTACTGCTTTAAAACTGTTCTGTAAGTATCCTGGATAACTGACATATGCAGCTTTTAACAGAAACAGTACTACAGCGAGGATAATCTGGTGTTTAATAATGAAGCACACTGCATAATTCTTAACAAATACATACCAGATTTCTATTTTATCAATTTAACAGATTTTTTAATGGTGGGATGCTTGAGGTTTTGTTAATGGGTTTATGTGATTGATTGTAAATTTAAATATTCTAATTGCTTTTGTTATGGGCACATTGATTAAATTCTGTATGGATTCCACTATACAGAACCCATTCTTTAAAAATACTGCCTTTCCACACACAAAGAACAGTAATATTCTGATATTAAACTTAGCAAGTTCCCTCAACATGGTCATTCAGACCACTGATGGCTGATTAGTGTTTACAGACTGAATAAACTCTGTAATTAGTCTCAAGTTTTGGTTGATGGATGCAATTGGACAAGGGGGAAGATCTTTATCTGGATCAGGTACTTGTTTATGAGTGTACGTGTAGCTCACACAAGGTTGTCTTTGGAGATGTCAAGTATCACCATGACATCATAAATAAACCAACACACATTCATGGTAACTGTTAAGAAGGTAACTCAGGATAAGCTTCCTTGGGGTAGAAACCCTTGGGATATCTTTGCATTAGAAAGAGGAACACAGGCTTGGAAGCTGAAGCTATTTACCAATGCCTTAATCAAAAATTCTTAAGAAAATGTGTTTATTCTAGCTTCCCACATTCATAGCACGCGTTCTCCATTGAAATGATATTAAGACATGAAATCAGTACACAATTCTGGTGTCCAGGTTCTGCTAAACACTCAGCATCCACCCGGAAGTCTGAGCTCAGTTATGCAATCCCACCCCCAGCCTGCTTCTCTGCCATTCCTCACAATTCCTGTCCCACGGAAGCCCTCTGATTTCAGCGCACCCCACACTCCACCTCCAGTCTTCCACCCCCAGGGGATCAGAAGATATTATTTTCATCTACTTCACTGAGAATGATGAAATCCATCTCACCTTCCTGCTCCCTACTAACAAATTTACAAATATTTACAGTTTCCCTGCTCCTTTTCTCTAACCTCCCCCCCCATGCTTGTGATGGTTACAGTAACCTACACGGCAGCAATAAACAGACTAAAACATCAATAAACGCTGCAAAGGAATACAAGTGTGTTTCCGCTCAAACAGCACCCCAACGGCATGAAGAGACCCAGCTTCCTTCTGGCATATGGCTCCCCTTCTCCCGTGGCTACGGCTTCTGCCTTCAGTTGGCAGAAGGGGAGACAGCATGGGGCACACCCACTTCATAAGAGCTTCTGCCCTACGATGCCACATGGCATCTTCATGGCTAGAACAGGGTCACGTGGCCGTGCCTGACTGGATGGACGTGTGAGAAGGGTCTGGCTGGGGGAGAGAGAATGGAAGTGAATTGATGGCTGCCCTGCCAGCTCTCCCTCCCTATGCTCCGAGCCCATCCCACCCCCTCCACCTCCAAACTTTGTTCTTTTCATCTGCTTCACATACAGTCACTTCTTTGTGCCTGGCTTTCCCCTCAGCATGTAAACCAAATGGTATCTTTATTAAAAATCATTCCCCCCTTCCCTTTTAGTTCCATCTCTTCTAAATAATAGTAATAATAGTAATCATCATCATCACCCACACTCACCGTATCAACCACTCTCCTCCAGGGTGTTCTTTTAAATATCGTTGCAAACTTTTACCCGCTGTCTCTACTGACAGTATCTGAGAAATCATTATCAATGGTCTTGTGGTCAAATTCCATCAGCTCTTTGTAGTCTACATTTTGCTTTACCACTCTCCAGAATCACACATTGCAGACAATTCCTTTCTTTGTCTCCGTGACGCTGCGGTCCCTCCTTCGCCTTTTGGCTTATTCTGATGGGTTTCGCAGCCTCTCCTCCTCTTTCCTCCCTTCAACTGCTGATGTTTCCCAAGGTGTTTCCTGTAATTCTCGTCTCTTTGTACTTTAAAAGTTTTACGTGATCTGCTACTTTAACAAGCACTCTTCCCAGGATTACAGCCTAATGTGCATCTCCGGCCTTCGTCATTCCACAAGTTCAAGCCCCATGTATTGGACTGACCATTGGACACACCCATCTTGTTATCTGGCAGACACTTCAAACTCAACATGACTACCCTGAGGTCATTACCTTAACCGAGAAGTAAGTGTCTACCCCTCTCTGAATGTCACCCATCCTCCTATTCACCCACTTTGGAGAACCTGATGTACCCCCTTCCCTTACCATCCTTCATGGTGAATCAGTGTGACCTCGTGTCAGGCTGTTTCCTTGATATCTCTGGGACCTTCACCCCCTCACACTGCAGTCGTGCTCTGTCTGTACTATGACATCACCTTGCCTGGTCCAAAGTGACCTCCACATTGACAAAAAAGGCAATCTTTGAAAATGTAAAACTGCTCATAACATCTCTTCTATAGAATCTTCCATAAATCTACACCCATAAATACACTGGGTATATTAGTTTTCTATTGCTGCAAAACAAAATAAATAACACACTAAATTGCTAAAATACCGTTTACAGTCTCACAATTCTGTAATTCAGAAGTCTGGTCGGGCTTGACTGGGCCCTCCGCTCACGGTCTCATGAGTCTGAAATCAAAGTGTCAACAGGCTGGGCTTTTACTGGGAAACTCTGGGAAAAATCTGTTTTCAAGCTCATTGAGGTTGCTGGCAGAATGTAGGGCTGTGACTGTAGGACTGAAGTCCCTGTATCCTCTCTGGCTGTTGGCCAAGGGTTATTATCAGCTTTTAGAGGCCACCTGCTTTCCTTGACCTGTGGTCTCCTCCATCTTCAAAGCCATCAATGACATGATGAACCCGCTCACACTTCAAATATCTCTGAGCTCCTTCTCTACCTTAGCTCTTTGTGTGTTCTTTGTCTGCTTTAAAAGGCTCATGTGATAACACCAGGCTGGCCTGGAGTATCCAGGATCATCTCTCTATTTTAAAGTCAGTTGGTTATTAACATTAATTACATTTATGTGCATGTATTAATATTAATGTAATTAATATTAATTACATTAATATTAATATAAATTACATGCAATATTAATTACATGGCAAAAGTCCCATTTGCCATGCACATAACATAACTATGAGTGTGACACAAGAGGGTGAAGGTCATAAGAAACAATATTATGCCTACCACACTGGATAAGTTTCAAACCACTTAGCATGGCATATAAAAGCAGTGGTTTCAATCCATTTCCTACCTTGTTAACCTTCCAGGTTTACTGCCCACCCTATGTCTAGGAAGACCATATATCTCAGTTTCCATGGGACAGTTCTTGTTTATGCATGTTATACTAGGATAAGAATTAACAGCAGTTCTTTAATATTCTAATGCTTCCCAGTTTGGATAAAAAAAGTAAATGGCCATGGTTATGGACTAAATGTGTTCCTACAAAATTTGAATGTTGAAGCCCTGACCCCAGTGTGGTTGTATTTGGAGATGAGACCTCTAAGAAAGTAATTAGGGTTAAATGAGATCATAAGGGTGGGGCCCTCATCCATCGGTATTAGCATCCTTCTAAGAGGAGACACCAGAGGGCTCACTCTCTCTTTCTGGGCACACATACCCAGGAAAGGCCATGTGAGGACACAGAGAAAAGGTGGCCATCTGCAAGCCAAGGAAAAGCCCTCACCAGGAGTCAAATCCTGCTGGACCTTGATCTGGAACTTCCAGCCTCCAGAACTGCAAGACAATAAATTTCTCTGTTTTAAAAAACTAAAAATAGAATTACCATATGACCCAGCAATCCCACTACTGGGCATATACCCAGAGAAAACCATAATTCAAAGAGACACATGCACCACAATGTTCATTGCAGCACTATTTACAATAGCCAGGTCATGGAAGCAACCTAAATGCCCATCGACAGACAAATGGATAAAGAAGATGTGGTACATATATACAATGGAATATTACTCAGCCGTAAAAAGAAACGAAATTGAGTCATTTGTAGAGACGTGGATGGACCTAGAGACTGTCATACAGAGTGAAGTAAGTCAGAAAGAGAAAAACAAATATCGTATATTAACGCATATATGTGGAATCTAGAAAAATGGTACAGATGAACCGATTTGCAAGGCAGAAATAGAGACACAGATGTAGAGGACAAACGTATGGACACCAAGGGGGGAAAGTGGGGGGAGGAGGGGTGGTGGGGGGATGAATTGGGAGATTGGGATTGACATATATGCACTAATATGGATAAAATAGATAACTAATAAGAATCTGCTGTGTAAAAAATAATTAAATTTAAATTTTAAAATATAAATAAATAAATAAATTTCTGTGTTTAAGTCACACAGTCTATGGTCTTTTGTAATGGCAGCACGAGATGATGAACACAATCACTTACCTATAGCCCATGTCCTACCCATTGTGCCCGATTTCCTAGTTTCCAGAAATCAAAAGCCTATTTTGTAATCCTTGCCTTTGTTAACATTTTCTGTTCCTTCCAGGCCTCAGAATGCCCTCCTGTTCATTGTCTGGAATTTTCTTATTTCTTAGATTCAGCTCAGCTCACCTCTTACGTGAAAACTTCTTCATTCCCTCTCCTGATGATTTTTTATTCCTTCCTTTTTCCCATCACTATATTTTCTATATCACTGTGATAGCAACCAAAACTTTTTTTTTTTTTTTTTTTGATTCCTGTCTTCCCTTCCTAGGCAGTAAGTTCCTCAGCCCTACAGATTGCACTTAATCTATATTGATGTTGCCACATCCTAAAAGAATCAGAGAGAGCTTCCCGGTCCTTTCAGTGATTCCATAGTAAAAACAAACGTGTGAACAGGCAACAAGCTGAGGCTCCAAGGAGTATATTTGGCGGAAAGCCCTAAAAGAAGGCCTCCAGTCAGATAGCTGACTTAAATATGAGTCTGGACCCACCAACTCTGTGTGTCATGACCTGAGGTGGAGACAGAGGACTGAGTGTCTACGAGACCCATTAACGTGGGGTTGGAGACGTGGCTCCCACACTTGGTGGCTCTGTGTTCCTGAAGCTTCGGGTGCCTCAGTTCTCGGAGAAAATCAGAGTCATTTCACCACTCGCTGAAGTAAGGGAGAGGTGTGTGAACCTATCCATCAGCTTCTCCTTCCCTCTCCCTAGGAGAACCATGGGGCTGTGTGCATTAGATGGTCATTGGCAAGAATTGCAGTGGGGCTATAAGAGAGGAATGGGAAGCAAGGTCATGGGACCCCCATCTGCCCTGCCCCTTTGCATACCAGGTGAGTCTGAAGGGCCAATCCTTTCTTAAAGCATATCAGGAGCCAGATGGATCGACATGCAGACCATGTGTTGTCCATCACACTTGTGTGAACTGCCAACCTGCTCTAAGCGCTGTACATTGATGACAGGGGTGTAATTGGAGGAATGCTGTAAATGCCAACTGTACGTAGCAGTATCAAAACTGCTGTCCATGGCAGACTGCTGAATTTGTGGATGCTGTGGCTTGGGGTTTCTATGCAAGGTAGCTGCTAGCTGCATTTCCTAAAGCTCAGCAAAATGAATCAAAAAAACTTCCTGCCTAGGAAAGCATTTCTACATTCCATATTATTCTTAGGGGAAAAAAACAACAACAACTGTGATTTGCAAATACAGTCAAATGAGTGTGCATTTCCAAATGAGACCATTTTGACAAGGTTCTTTGTAGGGAAACTTGTATTCAGTGTTTGGCTTTATTATACCTCCTCGCCTCACGTTTTTTTTTTTTCTTACCTTTTTTTTTATAATAAAATTGTGCCTGTAGTATATCTCTATGTCATAATGGATTGTATAAGTCTTTAAAATATAATAACATTCTTTTTTGTACTCAACAGTCAATAGTTTATCCCGTAGTCAAATTACAGCCTTTTTCTAATATAGAAAAAAAACAGGTGATGGTAAATTTTTTGTGGTTGAGACTTATGGTTTTTTTAATGACAGAATTGAAAATCTGTACAATTAAAATTGTTTAGTAAATAACTATTGTCTCAACATATCTTACATTTTGTAAAACAACTACAACTCAAGTCAGAATTAGAGCTTAATTTTTATAAGTAACTAGTGACCCATGGGCTCCTTGGGGCTGAAATGGTGGTCATCAAAGCCAAAGATGGAAATATTTTATGAAGGCTAGAATGGTCTGAAAAGTTAAATGTCAACGGGTCCTCTAGGAAACTGCACACTGAAAAAGTGTCTCTTGCCTTTAGAGACATCACTTTACATCACTTAGCACATTACAAACTGTTTAAGTGCATAGCCAGGATAGAAATACAGTGAAGAAGGCTGGGGAGTCCATGGGAGCTGATGAAATGGAAACGGAGAGAAGAAAACTATTTTTGTAAAACTCATTATAAACAGTTGGTAAGCAATAGTCACATGGTAAACGGAGTGCTGAGTAGGATTTAGTGAGGCTCTCAGTTTTTATTTTAATTGAAGAGACTTCTGCATTATAGAAGCTAATAGGAATCATACAGAGAGGAAATCAAGGCTCATAATTTGCTCAACATCTAAGGAAAAGTAGCAATACTTTTTTTCTTTTTTTTTACTTCCTGTGGAAATATGTTCACATTTCCTGCTTGCATGCATCAACAGAAAGCTAGGAGACTGGATGGAAGTCGAATTTAAATATTACCTTTTTTGTCAGTTTTCCCTAGGTTTGGGGTACACTATTAAACAACCCCCAAATCTCAAAGGCTTACAACAATCATTTATTTCTCATTCATTTTGCATTTCTGCTGTGGGTTGTCTATGGTTTTGCTCCTCATGCCTTTCCACTCTAAAACCTAGGCTGAAAGTACAGCCTCTATTAGAAACATGTGGTTCTCAGCGCAAAAGGGAAAAGTGTGATAGCAAAACCACATCATAGCCATTAAAGCCCTTACTGAGACATGGCAGATGCCTTCTGCTTTGAAAGGAGACAATTCTCCAAGTAATCCAGAAAAGCAGAGGTTTACGGGCAAAGACAGCCCAATATACAAAAACCTGGAAGCCCAAAGTGAATATCTTTTTCAGGGATGAGAAGACACCAGTGAGTAAGGTGCCAGGATGGGGGATGAGAAATGAGCATATGAATGTCTGGTAGACATCAGGTAAATATGTCCAGCAGACCAAATAGAGTTTTAAGAATGGCTCTGGAAGGAGGCAGGGATTTGGAAGTCGTCAGCAATACAGAGGAACAGATAAGATGATTTGGGGATGGTCTGGGTTGCCTGCTGTTAATTATGACAAGCATCACAGCACCTTAAGCTAGGACATGATTTGTACCTTAGAAGGATTTTTCTGATGGCAGCACTCATAGGAAGCAAGACAACCAGGGAAGAACTTATTCCTCAATTGACAGAGTGAGAAATGATGTGTCTTAACCAGAAAGTGGTCGTGAGAAGGACAGTGGGTGTGAAAAGGAGTTAATAGCCTCAAGGGAGGTAAAGAGACTTCATAAATGGGAGTTGGACGTGTAGGGGTTGAAAGGGGTGAAAGCTGAGTTTCTTGGTTGACTGGTTTTATAACATTACAACCAAGGTGGGGATACATGAGGAATGAGAAGGCATTACACTAAGAATATCTTCTGTTTGAAAACCATGTGAGAAAACCAGGAGAAGCCTCATAGAAGATGGACATAGGATGCTAGAATCTTAGCCAGAAATATTTGACCAACAGCAGCATGTTTGTTATGCTTTACGTTACGATAGTACATGATAGTATATGACCCACCCAGGAGGAGATGAACATCATGACAGGTCAAAGGACACAGTCCTGGAACACCAACACTTATAGAGTTATTGGAGGGAAAATATCCTGCCATTGAAGAAAAAATATCCTGCGAGGTCACTGTGGTACATAATGTTAATTGTTTAACCAATATCCATTCAACTCCTTCTTTTGGATGAAAAACAAATTTTAAAAAAGACAGCAATAGGCCTGGCTGAGAATACTAACTTTCCCAGCTTCTCTTTCACCTCAGAGTGTCAAAGCCTGTCATAATTCGGGCCAAGGATAGCTAAGGAGAATCTACTGCAAGGGTCTTAGCTTCTCCTTTCCTGATAAAAGGGAACAGAGGGGACTTTTACTAGTTTGTATCTCTTCCTCTCTGTCTTGGATTTAGACACGAGGTCTGTCCATAACATATCAACCCTGCAGAGTGGCTGCAAGGCAGCAAACGTGAGAACAAAAGCCTACAAGATAAAGTACATGGAACAGGAAGATGGAAAGTACCTGAATCTCTGACCACAGCATCAAAGAACTGCACCAGCCCTGAGCTCCTTCACTCCAGATTTCAAGATCGGTGGAAAAACAATCTTGCTTCTTTTAGTCACATTTTTTTAAAGACCTACAGTTAAAGCCATTTTTTTTACAACAAAGATACTGCGAGGAAATATCACAAAGTGGGGAAAAACAAGGGTATGCCCTTTCACAGAATCCAAAGAGGAGAAGTCAAAACTGGCAAGGACCAAACTGGGAGCTCTCCCACGATTACTCAGAAAGTCACTCTTGCCAGGAAAGTTTCAGGAAACAGGATGTGGAAGTTGGACTGAAGCATAAAACAGAGGGGAGAGCCTAGAAACCATGAACATTACAATCTTTTTCTAAGAAGGTTGACTGAAAGAAGTAAAAAGAAGTGGTTTAATAGAGAAACTGGAAGAGGGTAGAGGAGAGGTCAACAAAGTAGGGTCACGGGGGCCACCTGTTTCTGTGAATGAAGTCTTCCTGGAAATACCCATTCATTTATGCATTTATGTATCATCTCCAGGACAGCACAGCTGACTAGGGTGATGGAAACCATGTGGGACTCAGAGACGAAAATATTTACTGATTAGAGCTTCAAGGGGAGGTTTTGTTCTTGCTTTCAGGGTGAGAGTGTCATTGGAATAATCATAGGAAAAGGTAAAAACAAGAGAAATGGTTAAACCACTAACAATGACCCTTGGAGGACCGGGGTAAATGGGCTGTTACAGAACTCAATACTAAAAGTATGGAGAAAGGATGATTTGTGAGGGGACAGATGGGAAGGTGAGAACTTCCTGTTTTCTTTGTGAAGAAAGGGTTGAGATACACCCTTCAAAGTGATCAGCGTGAGGGGCATGGCACCAGGCTCTCAGGTTACGGTCTCTGAGAACGCAGTCGGGACAGAACTGACAAATACGATTCTTTCATGAAAAAAACAAACACACACGTCACTTTCCCTTTATTTCAATTTTAATATTTTTTGTGTTCCCCAAACATCAAAATCAACAAAAATGTGCTTGGATTTGTCCCCAAAGTTCCTGGTTTTTAGATAAGAGTTGTATTTTACCTTGTTATATTTTTCCTCCATGACTTTAAAGCTGAAAATTGGAAAACTGAAATAGACTCCACTGTCGATATTCAAGAATCCCCCCCAAATTAAAATGGGTCATTATAAGACTATAGCGATTTCCATAATAGATAAAAGACAAAGTAAAATTTTAATATAGGAATAATACAAACTCTTCTTAATGTTTTTTATGTATTAACATTTTAAATAATAGATAAAGAAACCACTGTATAGAGTTTTTGTGTTTAAGGAAAAAATTAATGATTAAAGGGAATCATTTGTAAGCAAAAGTGCAGATAAGAAGGCAATCTACAAAACATCCAAAGCTGTCTGACCGAATGACCAGAGCAGAAGTGAGATTCTCAAAGCATTTAAAATATCAGTTAAATATATTTCACAGGCGCAATTTACAATTTATCGGCATTTTCACTACAGGTCTCTAGTAACCAGTCTAGATCAAGTAGCAGCTCTATTTCACTACAAGTTAAAATTCTGAACTTAACTTCAAAATCCTAGGAGGAGTTAAGTGGGTAGAAACTATTCACGTATGATCTTCAGTTGGAGGCCACTGATCACTGCATTCCTCAGAGTGGCAAGGTTTCTTTAACGATATTTTATGAGTATTTAAATCATGATATTCAAAACTAGCGTTGAGTTATATGAAATAGCAGGAATGTAGATGTGATATAATGAGTGTGAGAAAATGTCACAAAATATTCAAACGAGCTGAGAAGCTGTACTAGTGCACGTCTTTAAATACTAAAAGCTGGATGTGAAGTCCTTTCAATCTGAAAAACCATGTATGAAAGTTCTGTATCAGCCATTTGAAAACAGAACCTATCACCTATCTAATCCAGCCAGTACTGGTTCACGTAATCTTCCCAAATGATGAAAACAGTAAGAACAGGAGTATGAGACTCCAGAAAATCCAGAGAGGTCTCTTTATATGTTGAGTACTTGATAAATGACTAAAACTACTTCACAGGAGAATTCAGTTATGTGAAGTGTCACCTTTCCCCTCCTTTTTATTTATTTGGCGTCAGCTCTCAGTCACTCATTCAGAATGAAAATCTTGGAGTCGCCTTTGACTTTCTTTTAGCTCCTCCAAGCCCTCACGGAATAGCTAAGATCTGTTCATGCAACCTTCTTGACCTTCCTCACATCCACCTGTGCCACCATACTAAACTAGTACACAAGGCTTAGACACCTGCAACAACCAGCTAACTAGTGCCTTCCCTCCCACCCTCATGCATCCCAGGCTACTGGGACTGAAATACTACTTTGCTTCTGTTGCATCACTTCTTACTATCTTTCAGAGGTTTGCCATCGCCTACAAAGATCTTATTTTCGAGACACTGCAATTCATTATTTAACCACTTTCTGACCTTAACTTTCACTCTCCCCTCTATGACAGCTCCATTCCAACAAATCCAGGCTACTGGAACCACTCTAAACATTGTTAATTCTTAGACTTCACCTAAGAGATATTTCCCCATATCACTCCCATTGAAAGTTACTGATCTCTTAAGATATAGCTCAAAAACCTATCTCTATCATGAAGCCTCCTGGAAAATTTCAGCACAAAGTGATACTCACCATTCATATGGCATTATTACATACTGTTGTGTTTCAGGAATTTGGATTTCTTAACCTCCAACATAAAAATTCTATTTGGGAACTCGTCAATTAATTCATGTCACCCTCAGTTACTTCCCAAAACACAGCTGTAAAATATAGGACATCTCACCCCAAAATAAATGTTGTTAATGCAACGGTCAGAAAACCATGTTACTAATAGGTTTTAGCCAATTTTGATCGTAAGCCTTTTGACTGAGGGCCTCAGGAAGTAATGATACTCAGTAAAAATAAGTATCATTAATTATGTCTTGAAAGGTTCTTTAAAACAGGATTATATAAAAAGTATAAAGACATTAAATGAGTGAATTATCCCACTATGAAATGAAAGCTCTAAGTATACTATCATAATACTAATTTAAGAATTCCTCATAAATCCCTTAGCACAGTACCTGCTATAGAGACTCTGTAAATACAAACTCCTGTAATTATTTAGGGCTCATCTACAGAATTTCATGGTGAACACTGCATGATGTAGTTACAATCAAAGCCTTCAGGGATATCTTACCAAGAACTCTGGGAAAACACTTTGACAGGTATGGGAAAGAAAAGTCCTATTCAGGTGTATTCTGAAATCAGTTTCCAAGTTCTGCTGACACTTTACATTTGAATCTCCCATTCTTGCCATACATTAGTCAACACATACACATACACACAGATTGAAAGTGTCAGCGATGTTATGTTGGAAATTCTTATTTTATACTTATTTACTTGCCTAAATGCTATTTCTTATAGCAGGTGTTTGACGAAATTATTTTTATAATTAGAGGAGGTTGGCTCCTGGCGGCAGACTGCAAGATTTCCACACCCAGGGCCTTCATGGCTCTCCATTCCACTTTCACTTGAGGTCTCCATGCAATCCCCACTTCCCCTCTGGGGATCTGTCCTTTTCCATGATGAAAGAGGGAATTTAAATGTCTTTAAACTTCTACAGTAGAGTATCCATATGGACATATGGATTAGAACCTAAGCAACAGTGAGTCTCATAGAACATATCCAAACCCTACCACCCCTACCCATCACCTGTTTGTTCTCTGCTACTTTGATCACTCCATTTGCCTAGGTTCTCTTTTTTGTGATTATCTTTCCATTACAGACTAGCTCCCATTCACTATTTTTATTTCTGACTTCTAGAATCTCTTCCACTGTGAAGGAACTGTTTTGCATTTTAAAACTTTATAAAAGTGTACCACTCTACATTGACTGAAATTTTGTCCTTCCCTAAGAACATTTTTCTTCCTGTAGATTTTTTTCATTTTTGAGCCAGAAGAAAATATTACCTGGTCTTTTCTTCCCATTCTTACTTCCAAACCCAATTACCAGTGCATTTCCATACATAATCCTTTCAAGTTCTATCTCCCCGTTCCTCTTTGGAAAATTTATTGAATTTCATGTAATCCTTTGCTTAGGAATGGTTACCGTTTTTTCTCCTCACTTTAGTCTATGTCAATATTTAGATCATAATACCTCCAACTTTACTGAACACTGGAATGGAATGGAGAAATTTCTAAAAACCCTAATGCTTAGATTCCACCCAAAGTAGATTATCATCTCACTGGCCTCGCGGGACCTGAGCGTCAGTAAATATTTTTAACTCTCCAGATAATTTTGATGTGCAGAGTTAAAAAATACTGATTTTGACTGATTTCACTGCTGTCAAAGTATTATCTGATAACCACAGATCAAAACTGTATTGCCAGTCAGAATGTGTGGATTTATGTCAACTTGGACTTAACAATGAAAGTGGAAGTCATTTGTAATAGATTTTCATGGATCGAGGAGTGACTTGGACATGAGAAACTTGAGACAATGAGAACAGAGTTCTTTCAGAAAGTGTGGCCCTTCTAGGGAGAAAGAGGGGGAGGAGGAGGAGGGGAAAAAGAGGAAGGAAAAGAAGGAGAAGAAAAAGAAAAAGGAGGAGGAGGAGAAGAAGGAGAAGTGTAAGCAGATAGAGTAGGGGGTTCCCGGAGAAAGAGAACCAGGCATGGCTTTCTTGACATCAGAGAAGCCATTTTTGGCCAAAGTCACTTTGTGATCTAAGCCTGGCCACAGTGCTTGCCCTTGAACAGGTCTCAGTCATGATGATCTTAAGGCAAGTGAGGGAATGCAGGAACAAAGGAAAAGCGGTCAAGAAGCAATAGTTCAGCAATCAAACAATGTCCTAATTCCTCCTCATGGGATATACATAACAATTTGATACAGACTTTGAGTCCTACGGGAACTGCAAAGAAACGGACATAATGGTAACTCTGTAGCACTGGAAATGCACATGGGAAACTTCAAAGGAGGATAGCATGGGCACAGCTATTGTGTTAGCTATGTTGCCAGTAACTTCCATCAAAAGGAGCTGGATTTACTGGGTGAGCTCTGAATCACAGCACATCTTCTGATATAGTGAAACAAAAAAGTAGAGTATCTGGGACTGTCAGATCTGGTTTATAGCCATGTTTTTATTGTTTGCCTCTCGCCATGTATCTCCCAGTCTTGTAGCAGCATTAGGTGAATTTTGCTCAGGGAACCAATCCTCCTCCACTTGAGATCTTTGTATTTTTGGTTATTTATTTATTTTTTATACAGCAGGTTCTTATTAGTACTGTCCAATCAGAAATTTTCTGAGTCAAAGAGATTGGAAAAATGTATTTGCTCTCTCACAATGGATGCCGGTGAAGACGCACATTCCCTTAGAAGGTGCTGGCAACCACTTTGGAGGCATGAGGACAGCCAGCCTTGCTACAAAGCCAACACCAAAGAGAGGACAGCAGGTAGCCGGACAGAGGCTCTCTGCACTGAGACAGATATGTCTGCTTTGCCACTGGATTGATGGGTGACATTGAAAATAAATGTGTCCTGTTCCTTCTGCATGTACTCCCTAGAGTAATTCAGGGCCCAGTGACACTGGCATTGACCTGTGCTGTCAGCACAAGACGTATGGATGCTTTTAGTGTGAACATTCTTTGAAGCAATACCCCCACTGTTTGGTGGGGAAGAATATCTGACAAATTATTTCTTCCAGCAAGACCTGCACTGACCAAAGAGGAAATTTGCACGAGAAAACTGTACAATATTACATTTCCCCTGAATCCTTTGTTTCTCATTATTTGTGTGTTCTACTGATGGGAACAAAAAGGCAATATGAAAATAGTCAGAGTAATAGTGGTTATTATGAATGCAGAAAAAGGCAAATATCTTAGTAAGATAACCAGACCATGTCAACAAAACCTAATTCCATTGTTAAGGTCACTTTCTCTTTATCAAGCATTGCAGTTGCAAAAATCAGAACAAAATTTACGTATTGTTTAATAACAGTTTTGTATTGATATTTCAGGGAAAAAAACCATTAGTGAATAATAAATAATTTTCCCTTAATTTAAGAGATGGTAAAAACAAAAAGAAACCAGAAGTCAAAGAAGTCAAGTACCTGGGCTATATCTACACTCTCTATAATTAATTGAATAAATCTTTCCTGGCAATTTTATTTAATTACTTATAGTAATATCACCTTGATAACAGAAGTTGCATGTGTCTTTCATAAATGCCCTATATCTTTTTCTGTGTAAGTCACTGAATGTTTTAAAGTAGAATTATTTAACTGATCATTCTGCACAGATGATGAATGATTATTACTAAATTTTCCAAGTAATTAATAGAAATAGCCTGGGCTTAATTCTCCTCCTGCCATCATAGCATCACCCATTCTCTTCGGGTTTATCTGTTTTATTTTGTGGTGTGTTCTAGACAATTACATTTCCTTTACTCTTCATTTCACTAGCTACTTTTGCCCTGGTAGATTTCTCTATAAAGCTTTTGCACTTTCAATTTGCATGACTTTCTTTTCCTATCATGAGTCACATCCTTTTTTTCACATTTAACGTTGCTCCAGACAAATGTCATTCAAAGGGTTTTTTTTGTTTGTTTTTTTTCCCCTAATCTACATACCTAATGAAAATGTTGCTAGGGCTTTATCCTTCAGCTCATTCAACATTACTGGTGAGGAACGTCCCAGTATTTTTGTTTTTGGTTTTTTTGGTAACTTTTTATGCTGAAGTAATTTCAGGCTTACAGAAGAGTTGCAAGAATAGTACAAAGAAAGAATTCCTGAATACCCGTCACCCAGATTCCCTAAGTGTTAACATTTACCACATTTGCTTTATCGATTTCTTCAGGTTTTTTTCCTCTCTCTCTATTGTCCTGTACAATTTGAGAATACGTGGTAGACATGATCCCTTTTAGTTCTAAATACTTCAGTGTATGTTTCCTAAGAATAAAAGAGCATCCCAGTGTTAATCCTAGGTTGTCCCTTCTAAACCCAACACTTTGATAATAACTTTTGGCACTAGATTGGACAAATTAAGTGACCTGGCTCTTTAGTAGTTCCGGGCTCACATTTCAACCCTATAACAAACCTGATTATTATTACTGCATCTTTCTTTTAAACCAGCTGCTGGGACGTCCACATTCTATAAATAAGGCTCAGTTTCCCTGACAAGGAAATGGGTATAAGAATCTAGGATTTAAAAGGTAGTTCATGAGTTGAAAATAATATACTTAAAATAGAATTCAAGAGTCTAAAGAGTGGGAAAAATATCCTAATGTTACAAAAATAACAATATTATGAAAAAATTATAATTTTATATAATTTAATGTAATTTAAATTCTCTAATTTACAATATAGAAAACTGTACCTTAAAACTCATGTCACTTTTATAAGCGTAGATAGTTCTTATAAGTTGTTAACCCATTTTTCTGAAAGTAAATCGTTTTCTAACTTTCTTGTGGTCCAATGCCATCAATGAGTGGAGCTCTCTGTCAGCCATTCAGGGGACAAACAAATGCTAGGAAACACCTTTGTGTCAATTCAGACATCCTGGCAAAACATAAAGGGACTCTTAGCTTAGTACCTCTGAAGATACTAACAGGAACTAAACATGATTTCATCATCAAAGAAATACCAAATATTTACTGCACGTGAGAACAACAACAAACCCTACTTCTTCTAAATTAATGAGAGAAATTGTCATGAGAAACCTTTTAATACATGCAAATAAGTGGGAAAACCAGAAAAAGTACTGGATAAACATAGAAAAGTTAAGAACCAATTATACAGCAAATCACAGTTAATGAAGCATATGTGGAATTGGTGATAATGAATGATGGCGCCACCACTGGGAATCAGCAAAGTCCACAACCAGGAGAAGCCAGGCTTGTGATCCCATCTCAATCCCCACGGCTCTTTCTTCTCCGTTAGAAGAACCTCCTCTCTTCAGCCTATCCTAGGAGACATTGGTCCAGCTTTGGAATGGCTGTTTCTCCATCCTCTTCAACTTGGAAAACACTTTCCCAAACAACAAAGCAACTTTCTTTTTAACCATTGCGTACAGTGACAAGCCTCATGGTTAAAAAGTAATAACAATACATTTGAGACACACAGCTGAGGTTTCAGCAGGTCTCTGTATGACCATTTGATATGCATGACACGAAGTTTCCAGTACCCCACTGGCCTACAGTATAAGCACACACCGACAGCCTTGCCGTGGCCTCACGATGGGTGGCGTGCACATCTCCAAACCTCCATTTTTGACTTCGTCTAGTGTGCTCGTGGAGTGGGCTTGCCCTGAGTGTCTGTCATTGCGTTAGAAGAACATACTGTGGGTCGGGTTGCTCCCCTCCCTTAGATCTGTGCCTCAAAATGAGATGCAATGAGCCAGGCTCAGCCAACTGGCAGCCTGAAGCTGATCCGCCCTCCCAGCTGAACCAAGTCAACAGCAGCCAGAAGTCAGCCAAACGCAGAATGGAGAGCTTGACAATAAATGTTTGTTGTTTGAAGCCATGGAATTTTGAGACAGATGGTTATGCAGCATGAGAGCGGCAATATTTGACAAAGAAAGACTTAGAGCTGTAAGCTCTGGGTTACATTTCTTACACTGAGTCTTTATCCCCCTATAAAAACCTGAATAATTAGAAAAAAATACAGAAGTATTTAGCTCTTTCAAATTGTCTATCTGGTTTAAGGGGTCCTTTTCATTCTGTTTGCCATCATCTAGCCTTGTCTCTCATTACCTTAAACTACATTATCAATAATTTTGAAGGTCACCTCCTTTCTTTAACTCTTTCTTTTATCTGTCAGCCATATTACATATTACTATGAATCCAACCATCCTAAAGCTGGAATTATGTGATGACATCCTAGTTCTAAGGAGTGGGAGGATAGGACACTTTATTGTATTACTCTCAAGCTGCTATCATAGAGGAACATCAAAAGGTATAGGAAAGGGATTGAGAAACCAGCCCTGGACTTCCTAACTTCAGATTCCACCTTCCGTGAGAAAAATCAATATATTACTTGTTTAAGCCACAGTCTGTTGGCATATATGCTACTTGTAGCCAAAAATATTCCTAACGGACGTGGATGTCTACCATAGTGCATGGACGGCACAACCCGTATAACCCTCGTGTTGATTTCAGAATAGCCTCGCATCTGGAATAGTGTAATCAAATCACACCCTGACTGTTATCCCCAACATCTCTTTCGAGAGACTAAGCACAATATGCATCTTTAATCCCTCATTCTGAAATAAACTGTGACTGGATTATCACTATGTTGTTCTTTTGGAAGGGTTTAATGTCAACCCTCAGGATCTGAGCCACGGCAATAGGCGATTGATACCTCTCTGTCTGGAACAGTAATGTGCTACCACTTTATTTTTATTCCATGAAATTTTCAAAGGCCATTTTGCATTTCAACAAAGTCTGTCTATCTGTCTTTCTGGCTCTCACATACACAACTGAAAGTTGGTTTTTCTTAAGCATTCCCATATATTGCAAATAAATGTTTTCAAACCGTTTGTCTCTACTGTCCCTCAATTTAGCCTAATGAAATCAGCCAAAGCTAACTTTTTATTTTATAAATGGAAATATGATCTAAAAATTATTAATATTTCTTCTAACAAATGTGAGATGGATAGCCCAGAGGCCTAGGATATCTAGGTCGTTACAGCAAGCACGAATATACTACCTCAGAACATTATCAAAAAAGATAGAAATGCAATGAATAATTTTGTGAATATTTTATAAGGGTATTTAAATAGTCCATAACTTTAGAAAATATCCTATTGAGTCAAATCTGAAATATCCTATTCGACTAACCTTATACTGGAAGGCAGTAAGAAACATAATTCCCATCAGTCCTTCTTAACACATTTTATAAAGTACTGGATTAGGAGTTCAAAAAGCAGATCCTTCTCAACCATTAAAGCACATTTACTGTTGAATAAATGACTTAAACTGAAAAAAATTCAACTTCTTAAAATGAAGAGATCAAAGATTGGTGGACATTCAATAGAATTACAGGGAGTTACTCTGCAAATCACTGGTGTTTATCCCATCTAGAAGTTCAAAGGTGGATCCCAGGAATCTTTTATACAACTCCCCAGGTGATTCTAGAATACAACTCTGTTGGCAAATCTCTTGGACTTAATCACATCTGAGGTCTTGGTCAGATGTGTTATTTGATGATTCGGTACTTACCTCTTAAAAAGGAAGGTAGTTTGAGACACCCCTTCATTTCTCCACCCCTAAATATTACCAAATTTTAGTATCCCTTCTTGACAGACCCAGGAGAGGGCAAAATTCATCATATAACTCAGCTGCTACATCACTGTAGATGGGAGAAAGCTGAGTGATTTAGAAAATTAATCTAAGCCTGGGAGAAACAGTTCAGATTTGATAGATATCTGGAAAGATTCAGAGTGGAATAACATTTTAAGATCCTCTACCAAATTTTAGGAAATCCTTTTCAAGTACTTTACTTTGGCAAATCACTATAATTATTCTTTTCACAAAAGGAGAATGAGGTCTGTAGGCTTTATCCACTAAATGAGAAACAAGTTGAAAATTAGAGTTCTTTGGGGGATAGCTTTTTCTTACAGCATTGAATCTTTGACACTGAGACCATTTTCCATGAATACATTCCAAATCGAATATCCAGAAAAAAATCACACATAAATCATAATCTTTTCTGTGCTAATTTTTGTTTGTTTTTCTTTGAGCATTTTCTCTTGTTAAAACAGTAACAATGGCTCTCTAATGGGAGCATAAATTCAATAACTGGTTAATTTTATTGTTCAGTGAAAAACAAAGGAGGCCCAGATTGTTAGACTTGCACAAAGGCAAAAGAACGTTTAGTATCATGTTTAGTTGGGCTCAGAGGAGAGACTTGCTACAAGTTAGCTAATAAAAAATATTGTGTCTGGATAAAAACTTTGGGAATTTCTTATAGGATGAGTCTGGCAGGATCACCGTTTCAGAATGTTAAAGGCAGCTTTTCGGTTTTAGATTCAGTTGTTGGAAGAGAAAAATGATAAAGGGCCAGTAGGGACCCAACACCTACCTAGAGCTCCAGGATCCCTTCACCAAAAGCATATTCATATTTAATGCATTACATTAAGGGCTTCCAGAGTAAATATTTTCCATTCCCCCCATAACCACATTTCCCCTACATAGACAAATTAATGAACGTGGATTCTGGAGCATAAATATTCAACTAGCGTCTGTATTTATGCCCCAGCTTACAAATAACTAATGGTCCGCTGAGCCAAAATATTCATACATGCTAGACATGTAGGAAGAATTGCTGATTTCATTTATTATACCACCTGTGAACCTCCCAGGGGAAGGGCAGTCTAGTGAAATACTTTGGTGTGCTGACACAATTTTGTACTTGTTTATGAGGCTGCGCCAGCCTAGTCCTAATTTCCTGTTGTAATTCTTTGCTTCAAAGGCCAAGTCCACACATGGGAAGAATATTTTCTGCAAACAATCTCCTCACAGCTCTGCTATCTCTGTCTCCAGGTGCCTCTCTGGGTCTTCTTTTCCCTTTATACTTGTAACAGTCACGAAGGATTTAAGTTAGCATTTGGGGCGGAACAAAACCAAAAGGAGTGGAAGTTTTAGATTGCTGTGTCAATTACTTGATTTTGGTTCATCTTGAATACGGGGGAGAAAAGCTCTCTTTTCTAATTCCTGAGTGACAAATGACACTGGAAAGAGTTTTTACTCCAATGCATTTCATCTAAAGGTCAAGCAGAGGCAAACTGATCTTGCTTTCCAGCTCACAACATCTCTAAAACCTGTTTCTACCCTAAAGCAAAGAATCGATGCGATGCGTGCAGCCTAGAAGTATTAGTTCTTTTCCTTTAGGAGGTATTGATAGCATCATCTCCTGGGGGATTAGTTACTGCACTTTTTAAGGCTTCTGATTAAAATGTGCTAATCCCAGCTGGGAAGCTCAATGTTCCCAAACTGGGCAAAAAAGGTAGTCATTTCTGTCATCATGTCTATCAGAGATACTTGAAGCACTGCATATTATTATGACTTTCAGGTTTAATGCATCTTTTTTGGTTCAAGAAATACAATTTCAATGTTGATTGAATTGATGACTATCTATGAATACTTATAGCTTGATATCTTGATTTTTGGATGTTTGCTTCACCTTAAGGATTAATAGATACTTAAAGAGATGTGAATAATAGGTATCAAAGACATAAAGAATGGATTCCAGCAGAATCCATTGCTCAACCAAAGACAAAAACAGAGCAATGAGAGATGGCATTGACTTTTCTGCAGATATGGGACAAGTTAGAAAGCTCTGTCTGAACCAGTTTGAGTTGGAGCAGGAGAATGGAATCAATAACATCTGAATGTTCTCACTCAAAATGATTTCCAAAATTCCCTAACTGCTGACGAACTGAAAGTATTATAATATTAAACAGTGATCAGTTTCAATGCACACCAATGATTTTTCCATTCTTCTTTTGTCAAGTCAATTCTGGCACCATAATAAATAGCAAAAACTTAATAATACCTGGCCAATGGCTTAAAAGGAATTTTTGAAAGAAAATGAACATGCAAATAAAAATGATAATTAGAGTCCAGAGGGCACATCGCTTAACTGATAATTTGTCTGTTGTGCTTAAATATCGCAAAGGTTTCTGGTATGCTCCTCGTTTTGTACCATATGTGATTCTGTTTTGCTTACACCAAAATAGCTTTTGTTGCCCGAGCTTTAGAACCAATCTTTTCTTTTTTTAATAAATGCCCTAATGATCACATCATTTAAAATGTCAGTATGAGTGTGTAGGCTAACATTAAGTGTATTTCTTCCTGAGCTGATTTTTTTTTTCTTGTAATGTACACATTTTTACAGTCTTTGAATATTTAAGGTGTACTTTTCCAAAGCCATTCCTAAAGAAACTGAACTTTTTTTTGTTTTATCTAATTATCTAATAAATTAATACAACAAGGGAGCTCATTAAATGCAAAGGAGGAAGAGGGAAAAGGTGTTGCTAGAACTTAATTAGCAAGATACGAAGATACCAATTAACACCTATAGCTCAGGAAAAAAAAAAAAAAACTTTTTTCATGTGGCAGCATCAAAAATAAAATCACAGCTGGTTACACATATTAAGTGGGGTGCAGATGAATTTTAGTTTTCTGTTGGTATCAAGGCCTCAGGAGTAAGGAAGAGGGAGGAGGGGAAAGGAGAGGAAGAAATTTCTAGGCTGGCCAAGAAAGTACCATTTGGTTAATTTGAATGCCTTCTGTTCAGGTGTTGAGAAGAGAGTCTGCATTTTAGGAGAAAACTCTACACAAATTCCAAGACAGTAATATTTTATTGTTCCAAACCCTTTGTACAAACATCTCATCTAAAAATAATGGTAAATATGTAATTTATAATGATCATTTCTCTCAATCATATCATAATTTTCTCAAATCCAATGACCTGTGTGAAAAAAAATAAACTCCGTAAGACATAAATATTCCTTAGTTTAGGTACGAACTCAAAGGAGGGTTTTATTTTAAATTTTCTAAAAGAATCGTTCAAAGCTATCAGTGTGATCTGATGAAACGTAACGTTTTAAAAGACAACCGTGTAGTACCTAGGTTTTACACTTCTTGAGATCACTTCAACTGGGTGTCCACACTTACAGCTACTAAGTACAAAATTAAGGCAGAGAGGTTAAGTTCTGAGTTTGATGCCAGGTTGCTTGGACAGATGTCAACAAATAAAGGAAGCGGAGGAAATAAGGATTATCCTAAAAGAGCATTGTGACCATCTTCCCTGACCCTGATGCTTCCCGATGATGTGGCTCAGGTTGTGCGTCCTCATCATGACACTACTTTTGCGATGCTGTGTCCTTCTCAGAGGATCACTGCTGGAGGCTCACAATCATCCACCTGCCCTCACTGATAAGGCCAGTTGTGATTAATTCTGTCTACGTTATTCACTGTTTAGATCTACAGAATAATTTTAAAGCTGGTATAGTATAGCTAATGATCAGAATGACTTTAAAACATATTCTATATTCAGATGAGCCATGTTGTATAGCCCATAGGTGGGTCAAATTGGATATATTTCTACTGTTGATAGAAATAAGATTTCTATTGGCAAACCCACACATCCTAATGTCAGCCTAATTCATATCCAACTCAACAACATTTCCAACATTTTTTTAAATGATTATAAAATTAAAATACATCCTTGAAAATCCACGGTTTTAAGGTTGGGAAGAAAATAATTTGTATTTGCTTTATGAACTTTTACCAGTTTAATTTGTGTATCTTATTTCCTAAGAGATCATGTCAGTAAAATCATACACTTATCATGACATTGACTATACTTCTTTACTATCAAAAAAGACTTTATACTAACTTATCATGAAAAAGAGGATGAATAGGTAGCTCACTGTCTGCTTGGGAAGATAAAACAAGTCCATGGAGTGTAGGGTAGGGTGAAAGAGGTATGTAATAATAATAGGGGACAGTTAATGTGCCACTCATTTGCTAAATTATTTGCATCGTTAAAAACTCAGATCAAGAATCCCCCTGATCACCCTCTAAGTCATGCTGTATTTGGTTTGACATACTTCACACATTCTTCTTAATATATGACCTTATTCCTATCTGAACCCACTGACTTCTTGCTGAAAATTATTCTGGAACTTCCTATCACTTATCTCCCAGTACAGAGCTACCATTTTTTGGGTCCCCACATGTTCCTGTTTGTTTTTTTCCCCTTGTTCTGCTGAAACACACTCTTAAGCTGTTTCTTCAGAAATTACATAAAGGTAATTTACTTAGTTCTTGTAAGTCAAAAACTGTCACTTCTTGTTCTTATATTAGAATGATAATTTGGCTAAATAAGGTATTCTTAGAGTTTTAGGTTCACAATCATTTTCCCTAAGCATGTTGCAGACATTTAGACTTCCTCAGCTGTCTAGGATCTAGAATTACTTATACAAATTCTAAAGCCAAGGAATTCCACTTCCACCTGGGATGTAGAGTTTGAAAGCATGGGACCCTAATAATAAGAAAAAGTTGGACCTACTGTGAAATCATATTTATTCTTGAGTCTATCAGAGAGCTGAGATTTCAGGGAAACCAAACAGCCTGAAACCTAAGGAAAGACTGGCTTTCAGAAGAGAGATGAAACATGAAGACTGACGAATTTGTAGCAGAGCATGAGCAGAAGATGGGGTCACCATTGTCCCCTTTCACTGAATATGAGCCAGCTCGGTGACGGGGTTTGATGGACAGAATATGGTAGATGTGAAGCTGTGCCAGTTTCTACTTCCAGGCCTTGAGAAACTGGCAACTTCTACCTTCTCTCTTTTGAAGAACTGTCTCTCAGCATCCCTGGCAGCCACAAGGAGTCAAGTCTGACTGTCCCTACGGTCTCCATAGTGCGCAAGCCACCTGTGGACTCTGGCCAACAGTACCACTGAGAACCACTTCTAGCCATCCTTACTAGGTGCCAGATGTGTGCAAGCAGTCAAACTGGACCTTACAAAGGAGTCTGCTTGCCAGCTGAACACGACATAGTTATCACATAAAGGAAAGAAGCTCATTTGAGCCCTTCCCAAAATTTGGACCCACAAAATTGTGAGGTATGGTACAACAATTGTTGTTTTAAGTTGTAAGTTTTGGAAGAATTTGTTATTCTGCAAGAGATAACTGTAACAATAGGGCTGATTGAGTCTCTTATGTTGTTTCAAATATTTTCAAAAACTTCATCATAGTCAATGTGATATATAAATATACCATTTGACCTGACACTATTCTTTGACCTAAAAAAGTAAATTTCATAAGTTTCAACCAAATATTAATTTTGACCTGTACTCTGGGATGATCATTGATCTAATCAGGAACTCATACGCAGGGATTCTTCAAATCAGAAGCCTGGAACCACAAGTGGCAGAAACATGCCATCTATGTTTATCTCTGATGAGGCTTGGTTAAATAACACAATTGATCAAATAGGATATATTTCAGTGGGTTAAAATACTAATGTTCAAGGTACATAGATTGCCTGGAAATACTGCATATCCACCCTCCCATTTCAGGAACAGGTCGTGAGTCTCCAGCAGGTTCAAGAGCCTGAACAATTGGTAACAGTACCCAAGGCGTGATTCTGAAATGGCTTTGTATCCAGCAGCTGATTGAACGATTTTGGTACAATTTTCTGACCCTAAGTTAGGCGGAATCTTGTCCTTAGCATCTTTTGTTTTCTGGCTTGAGTAAACATTTTACACTGCATGCAATTAGCGGATGTAAAAAAGCAGAGAGTGATGACTTCATTAAGTTTAGTGTAATTGCCTTTGCCCCTGCTTGATGATATACGTCTGCATACACGTTCAGCAGAATCCTGTCTGAGACTTTAAGGAAGGGGATGTCTAACTCTCACCTACCACTCCATACATAAGGCTAACAGTATTACTAATATTTATAAACACCACCCCCAACTTAAGTCAGGTCACGTGTAGAGCGGCCTGACACACTGCCCCTTTTCTCTATCAACTGATCAAAAGCGGGGAGAATTTTTCTTCGGGGCCTCCACCAGCTGCACCAGCGGCCTCAACTCTCTTCACACTGTGCCCTTAGTTACCAGCACAAACAACTCTCCGGCATTTGACTGGCTGTCAATTCGAAGTTTCTCTCCTCTTTGGAGAAGAGCGTATGGAGGCAGACTGACCTGCACGACACTTGAGCTCTTCGCCATCAATTATTCACCTTTTTTGAACCCAATCTTCATTCTCTGTGTGCACGCGCAAGGCTCTCTGGGTCCCCGCTTAGAAGATCAGCGCTTGCTTTCTCTGCCTCAGCCTCTCACACACACTTCAGACGTGACTTGGTGTTTCCACTGCACCTCCTGTATGCTTGCTATGCTGCGCTTTCTATGTATTCATTTAAAGTGCCGCGAAGAACGTATAAAACTATCCAGACTGACCTAAAATTTCCTTTTTACCACCCACTTACCAAACCAGCCATTTACTGAACTCTTACTCTGCGCCAGGCGATGCTGGCTGCTGGAAATTCATCGTAGCCACTCGCACGACTGAACACTTACCGTGTGCCTTGCACTGTTGTAAGCACCTTATGTTCTTTTTTTAAATTTTTTTCTTGCTTTTTATTTCTTTCTTGATTTCTTTTTTTTTTTTTTAACATCTTTATTGGAGTATAGGATTTGGGGGGGAGAGATTTTTGTTTTGTTTTGTGTTTTCACACGAAACCAAGAATTTAGAAAAATAAAGCATATTCTGAATATAGTGGCAGATAACAAAGCTTATAATACATTACAATTCCTCCCTTCTAAGAATTACCTTCCTCTTGTCCAAAATATTTTCATTCAATTTCTCTTTTCTTTCAGTTCTGACTCTGTCATATTTGCTCCTAATTTTGGGGAAAAAAATCAACTCCTTGATCTGTAAACTAGCTTCCTCATTTATAAAATGAGGCACACAATATAGACAGAGCTTCCCAACCGGTGGACTCCGGTGCGCTGGCGTCCTGAATGTAAGTGAGAACTTGACCCCTCCTGCAGTGGGGCAGTTGACAGGGGTCAGGGGCAGCCAGAGCCCTCTGGGCTACTACCTCTGGCCATGAGCAGCCTTGTTTAGGTCTCCTCAGGCACCTGTGCAGAGCAGTCTGCGGTGTATGCCAAAGAAGCAACCAGCACTTACAGTTCTGCTGTCTGCGTGTGGCCAAGGAGATGCCTGCCACATCGGGCATCTACCTGCAAAGAACCCCACTGCCCGTCACGGACTAAAGATCCTGGAGCCAATGCAGGAGACCCATGGGGCACAGCACACAGCCTCAGGGGTAATCTGCCAGGGGATGTGAGAGGAGCCTTGGCAGAGCATGCTTTTCTCGTGGGCTCAGCTCCAGGCAATGCCTTTAATACCCCTCTAAATATACACTAGCCGTCTCTATCCCTTTGCAGCAGTGCACTCTTCTGATGGTGCCCAGGCTAGCTGCTGACAATGCCTACATGTTCTGAAAGCTAGAGTTTCAATGTGGAAATCTTGATATAAAAATGTACTATTGGGATTGAAATTCATTTGCAGTATCATATGAAATTGCAACATTTGTCAAATGTATTGACAAATGTATTGACAGTTACATTTGTCAATAAAAGAAAAGGAAGAGTTGGAAAAAAAATAAAGTGCAGCAAAGATTTGGGGAGGTAAGTAAACAAATGTGTACTGTCAGTCTACCATCTTGAATTCAAATTTGCATTTAACAAGTCTATTTTAGCTCCACAAGACTTGCATTTCAAAACATCAGAGATATTCGGTCTCTATCAATCACAACCGCCCACCCCAAATATCTATCAATTTACTGAATACTTACTCTGAGTGCTCCAGTGTATGCCTTTTACATGCCATATCTCTAACGCTTAGCACTCTGAAATCTAGGTCTTCCCGTATAATGCAGGCATGCTCTAAGTTTTAAATATGCACTTGAAATTATGAGAGCGCAGAGAGAGGCTCCCTACCTCCGTCCAAGAGAAAAAGATCACACAGAGGAGGATGCTGGACTGGGTGTTGAAGGATGAGAAAAAGTCTGGCAGGTGAACAAAGCAAAGAAGGAGTCGCAGGCAGAGGATTCAGAGACAAAATGGCTTGTCTGGGAAATGAGAAGCCTTTGAATGTGGCTAGAAAACAACACATGTGGGGAAAAATTGTAGCTGAAGAGACTAGAGAAACAAGCATGAATTAGAACAACCCTGAGGGTGTTGGTGCTTATTCCAAATCTGAGGCAGAGCCACGAGGAGGCCAGCTGAAGCTGGAAACCCTATGCATCTGATGGCCCCCCAACCTGCACGGTCACATTCTACTACCCAGCTCCCTCTGACAGCCTGTGTCTAGGAACACTGAAAGTACCTTGTGTAATTATCAAGAGATTTACAAAAGAGTGGCTAAAGAAACAAGGGGTGGATGTGGGGGAGGGGGAGGAATGTTCCTACGAATGCTGTGAGGGATGGATCAAATTATGGAGCTGGGCGAGCAGGAAAGAAGCAGCAGCAGGAAGAAAAAAACAAAGTTTGAAGTTGCATAGAAGGCAATAAGGAATTTAAAAAAGGAGAGAGAGATGGTGGGATTTGCTAGTTGCAGACACTGATCTTTTGTAGTTCAGAGATGGAGAATTTCCAGATGTTAACAAGGTCCCAGGTGTGGCCAGGAGAGTGGGCAGCAGATGGGCGTGAAATTGAAGGATTGAAGGTTGGGAGAAAGAGAGTTTAGGAGGACAAGCCAGCGTTGGGACACAAGGAGAAGAGTCACACTACAGTGTGAACCCCTTGGGGGTAGAGTCTGCATATTACCAGCTGTCAACAGGAGACTGACACAGTCTGGATGCTAAAAAAATTACTTGTTAAGTATAAGAATGGTGAAAGAAGTGTTATTTCAACTGGGTGTACTGAGAGGAGAGAAGTCAGTGGAAAGATTTGGGAGGGGTGGGATTATGAGACGCTCTGCAGAAAATAAAATCTTGGCAACAGAATGGAAAACAAAGATACAAAAGAAAAAAAACAGCAAAATATCATTTCAAAGTTCTTATTACAACCTAGTGGAAGAACTGTGGTGCCACCTCAAGAAATTCAACAGTGGAGAAGAAAGTCTGGAATCAAGGGGACATTACTATCTCCATTTAGACCACTTGTGTTTGTGGTTACACACAAATGGATAACATCAATACAACCTAAGTCGGACCAAAGTACAGCAAAAGCAACAGGGGTGCATTTTTATCCTATGTTTTGCTTCGTTTTGTTTTCAGTGGAAATAACTAGGAATCAGTCTTTGTCTTTTCCCGGAAATATAAGCATAATAAGAAAAAATGGAAACCCCAGATTTTGTCAGGTCTTGGTGCAAGCGTTGGGCTAAAAGTTTCTGGCACTTTCTGTCATTTAATTTTGCAGCATCTCTAAGCGATGAGCTTATTTACACACCCTGCACAGTTGGGGTCACTGAGTTATACACTTCAGGTTGACATTTGTGCTGTAAGCAGCACAAATAGGAATTAAAAACGAACACGTTTCACTCTAAACTCCATGACTTAATCTCTCTGCCATTCACAAAAGAACACGGAATTCTGGAGACTCGTAATGTGAATGTTTCAAAATGATTTAACAAGCTACAACTCTTTGCGGCATTCCCAGAGTTCAGGTTGGCAAATACGTGTGGGAAGGCAGTAGCTTAGAACATGGGCTTTAGAGTTGCAAAGACCTGGGTTTAACTTTAAACTCTGCCATTTCTTTGTTGTGTAATTCTGGGAAAATCACTACACTTCTTTAAGTCTTTAGTTTCCTCATTTGTAAACTATGCCCAATAAAATGCAGACCTTAAAGGCCAGTGACAATGAGATAATGCACGTAGATTCGCCATTGCCAAGCTTAATCAATATTAGCTGTTAGTAGCTACTAATACATTAAGCATGTTATTTTTTAAGTTCTACAATACTGATTTTCCAGGATCAATATTCTTCTATACAAAATCTTTCTACATGACTAGTGCTGTAATTGCACCAAAAAGAGATATTTAGGTTATTGAGATTATAATATCTCAATCTGTACAAACTGGACACTGAGCATTTTTAAAATCGTCTTTTATTCTTTAATATTGCAATGTTAACATTACAACACTCCAGGGTGCACCTTGAATTTAATATACAGCGAATAATGCCAAATAAGTTGCAGACAAAGCAAAATCTGATTAAAGTTTCTTTAAATTTCTTCTAGACTATTCTGCACAATCAACAGGATTAATGATTACTAATGAGAGAGAAGCATTGGATTCCCTCAGCATTAGAATTAGGAATAACCAAACTTTGTGATGAAACTAGGTTAATTTGCTCTTTGGCAATAATGGTGTTAATTCAAAAGCTGTTACTACAAATATTGAGACCACATGAAACTAAAAAGCAATGAAGAAAAATTTTATAAACATCAGAAAGCATAACATTCCACCTGAAAAGATTCTTACAGTAGAATGTCTGAATTCTCTGATTTGAAATGGTGGAAGACAGAGAATTATTGACATGTCAGTTCTGATATCAACGTGAACGAGTAGCGCTGAAGGTGGTAGCATCCTTCCCTGAAATCCCCATGTGTTTCAATTAGGAACATCTCCCCTCCAATCTGCCTGCAGGGTTTGTCTTAAAGAAGGGTTCAGTTCTTCAGAGAAGCTCAGTAATTCAGCTTGAGTTGAGTGAAACAAAAATACATTCACATAAGTGGATATTATTATTGTTTAATTTAGAAAATCTAGTTTTTCTTGCACCTTGTCTCTACTCCTCTTTCCCCCTTACCTACCACAGCCTCCTTCCACCCGTCCAACTGTGCTCACCCACTCATCCAATAATGGGAAAGAAAGGTCCATCAGTAGTGGAGTCACTAACAAAAGCATGTCCTGGGTGCTACTCTCATGTTTTCCCTCCCTGTCTTAGTCGGTGTGATCTACTATAACAGAAATGCCATAGACTGAGTGGTTTAAACAGCAGAAACTTTTTCTTATGATTCTAGAGGCTGGGAAGTCCCAGATCAAGGTGGCAGCTCACTTGGTTCCTGGTGGGAGCTCTCTTCCTGGTTTTCAGATGGATGCCTTTCGCTGTTTCTTCACAGGACAGAAAGAAAGATCGTATCTCTCATCTAAACCTCATCTAAACCTAATCATCTCCCAAAGACCCCTCATCCTACTACCAACGTATTGTGAATTAGGGCTTCAACATATACCTCTTGAGGGGTCTCAAACATTTGGTCCATAGCATTCCCCATGGCCCACAACAGTCCCTCCTGGGGAATGTAACTAAGGGAAAACCAAATTGCACCAAGAGGTCAGAGACAGCATCAATCTACCCTGCATGATGCTGCAGTGACTAAATCAAGACCACAGGCACACAGGAAATAAACATGTGGGCTTTAGGGGCAAACAAAAATCCAAACACCCAGAGATGGGGTGTTGGCCTTCAGATTGAAGAAAGGTTTAGTTATGCATATGGAGCCCGGGCTTTGGAAGGCCTGGTAGGATTTTCTAGTGTCAGGTTTCAGGGAGGTGTCCCTGGTTGGGAATCCAGATCTTGTAGTGGGTGGCTTCCTGGGGAGACCTGACAAGCCACAGCCCAGGGCTCCTCCTGCCCATGTACCGAGTCCCACAGGTGCCCTCTCTGCTCACGGCAGGAGACTTTAACCCCCTTAAGTCCAGTAGAAGATGATCATCCCTCTTCAAAAAGTGAACCTCTTAAGTCCAGTAGAAGATGATCATCCCTCTTCAAAAAGTGAACCTAACTAGAAATATGTAGTTTTTTAACCAGACAAAAAACGTTAGTATAAGGGTAAGATCACTTCTCTCTATGGTGTGGATTTAAACCCTTTGTATTTACTGATACAACTGCAAAATAGGTATTTCTTAATTGTGGACACCCTTCAGTTTTTCTTCATTACAATTTAAATTCCAATGGAAAGTGAATTAAATGATTAAAAGAAGGTGTGGCATAGTAAGAACAAAGATTTTGGTACAAAACCCAAGGTGGCATCTCTTCTCCATCTAGGCCACTTAATAGCTATGTGACCCTGGTCATGGCATTTAAATTCTCAAACACTTCGTTTTCTGAGCAGTAAAATGGGAGAAAAACATCTAATTCCTGGCACTATCGTGAGAATCATTTAGGAGTACATGGAAAAGCACCTTTTATCCTGTGGAATGCTGTTAAAAGCTGGACTGCCGTTGTATTTTGTTATTTCCTTTAGAACTGATAAAGAGAAATACAAGTTTGTGTCTGTTGAATTTTCCCCTTCATTTCTCTACGTATCAGGCTTTGACACACACAACTGCTCTTTAATGATGTATGTTTAATTGGTGCATACGGACTAGAGGAAGGAAAAGTTTTTTTCAGCTGATACCCTCACTTCATGCCGTGAACATGAAGCTACTTAAATACACCCCCCAAAAGTGCACAGTTCTGGCTTTGGCGTTTACACACCATCTGCTGTTCTTTTGCTGAGAGGCTTTGTGTCAGTCCCCAGGCCAACTTGCCATCACAAATATTATGATTACTCACCCACAGGTGCAACCATACAGCAGGACTCTTATTTAAACTGGCATTGTATATAAAAAGCAAATTACATTAGATGCTAGTCTCATACATTTAAATGCATGTTATGGTGTTTATTAATTGCCTTCATTGATAATTCTAGTTTCTACAATAATTGTTCTCAACTTCCAAGCTGTCCTACTTTTTGGAACGAAGAATAACATCTTATGCTTTCTCTGGAGAATTACTTATCACAAGATTCAATCTACATAGAGCGATTTAAATTCATCTGAAATTTTTTCTCTGATTTGTTTGTTAAATCATGTGTTTGTTAAATCATCATTTGCGATTTCTAATTTGTAGCACTAATTGCATCTACTTTGAATTCCGTATGAAATCATATTCATAAAACAGTGTAATTTACCGTATCATATTTATATGAGCTTTCCATCGCCTTTCCTCTTCTGTTTTACATATTAAAATGTGAAACAAATTCTAAAAAAGACTGTTTATTCCTATTCAAAACCTCAATATTTATTAGACTCCATTATTAAAATAAATTATTCCAAAATATTGAGCTATTTAGTGAATGCTTTTGATACCAATTACTTACTTGCATTATCAAAAATATATATATTTGTTTCTAACCACTTACAAAGCTTGCAGTTAGCCTGGCACTTTTCTATGTGTGTTATATAAGCAACCTTATACATACAGGTACTATTATTATTCATATTTCATAAATGAAGAAACTGAAACTCAGAAAGGTTAACTAAATTGATCGGTGTCACATAACTAGTAGTCTGTAGAACCAGGATACAAAGGTACACAGTCTAACTCTTTAAATATGTCATTGGTTCTCAAACTTTAACATGTGTAAGAATCATCTCAAGAGCTTGTGAAAACATGGTTTTCTGGGTCCAATGCTCAGAAATTCAGAGATTCAACGTGGGGCTCATAAACTTGTGTGTCTAACAAGCTCACAGATGATGCTGGTGTTACGGGTCCAAGTACCACACTTTGAGAACCACTAACCTACCCTACGCTGACTCTCTTGCAATGATAATCAAAGACCAAGACATCAACCCCTACACTGTTTACTAGTTATACCCTGACAATACTAAATATGTTTCATTTTGGAAGAGATGAAAGTTCACCAACCAACAATATTCAATGTAATACTAAGACTTAAATACTATATAAAGCATCTTTCAGTAGGGATTTAGAGTCAAATAGCTTTGTGTCTCAATTATTTCTCTGACAGTTATGCTAGTATGATACTGGGTAAACTGGGTATTTTTCCTTAACTCCAATTTCCTCAACTGTAAAATGGGCATAATATTTGCCTCACTGAGTTTTTGAGTGGATTAAATGAGATACTATGAGTATAGTATCTACCCTAAGAACTCAGTAGCTGCTTACTTAGAAGTTATTTTCCTTCTCAGCTTATTCGAACCCGGTAAAAAATCAGAAATTGTTCAAATTCATCAATAATACACTGTGAAGAAGAGGGAGAAACAGCATAAAGAGGAAGGGTTAAGACATTGGGCGTTATATATTGACAAAATTCTTGTTTCAACTGGAAATTCAATTATTTTTATAACAAAAGTAAAAACATTTCCTGACAATCTTTCTTACTAATAGCTTGGGTGAAGTGATTAAAGGTCATTATACTCTCCTGAAATAGCCACTTTCCAGTAAGAGTTCATTAAGCACTTTAAACTGTGGGGCATGATTACAGAGAACCGAATACTGATTGTTAAAAATAAACGTCATGTCTGAACTGACTGGATTAATCTCTCGCAATATGTCGTTATGTAATGTTCTCTAATTACATGTAATTCTTAAATATTGTTTCCCTCTTTTCTGATCTTTAAAGCTTGTTGCCTGTCTCTGTATTCCACTTTCTTTGTTACATGTTAGGGGACCATGGTGTGATTTAAGCTTTTACTCTGTTAATTATAATGGTGGGCCAGAATAGTATAGGGAAAAGTTGTGGAATCAGTGATTGGGCTGCCATCAAAACACAACCTGAGTGACATTCTTAACTTCCAGGGGACTTTCAAAAATCACAAAGAGATCATGTTATGCTGGAACTCATTTGAAGCATTTGATTCTTCTCTGATTCCATGTTGATACATCTTGGCTAATGATTGATAAGTGGGAGAATGTAAACTCACATGCAAAAATCTTCTAAAATAGAACTGACATTATTTGCCTGGAAGAGTTTTCTTCCAGAGAATAGGCAAAACTAATCTATGAGGCTAGAAGGCAGAATAGTAATTATCTTTGGGACGGGGCATGAGAGGACCTTCTGGGATTTAGGAATATTCTATTAATGTCTTATTTTATTGGCATGCTGGTTACATGGCTATGTTCACCTTAAATCCATAGAGCTTGTGGTTTACTATTTGTGTCCTTTTCTGTATGTAGGTAAACCTTCAATAAAATTTTACTTAAAACAATAAAGTTCCTAAGCCCTGGGTATTCTCCCATGCTCCAATATTCCCTGTTTATGGGACAGGCAAGGAAGAAGACTAAATCACAAAAACTATTTATTCACTCCTAAAATTTTTATTTTGGGTAGGCCATTCAGAGCAGCGTTAAAGAGAGTTAACTTTTTCTTGAACAAAGTATTTTTATTTCATGGTCTGCATAAATACACATTTCAAAAGAGTGTAAACCAATTCTTGTTTTATGGTAGTTCTTGGTTTCCATTTCTTTTTACAAGTCAAAAATCACCTCTGGATAAAAATCAGTGACCTAAATTCAGAGGCATGATCCAGGACAAGCCCATCTAGTGTTGGAAAGATAAAATTGGCCATCTTCTAGATTTATCTTTTTACTATGCTCCAACGGCATCATTTCAGTTTCTAAAGACTTTAGAATAATTTGTTTTCTCTAAACCAATTTGTATCATGTCAAAGCGAAATTGCAGTTTTACAACCACCTGGGGGAACAAGCGATCCCCCTTCCATAAATAAAAAACTGATCTGCATAAATATGTACTAAGATATCCCTATAGACTTTAAGAATTTTGTATATGGAGGGAGTAGGTGTGAATAGAGACAATTAAAAAAACTATGTGAGGCAAGTTTCAACCTTCATTTCATTTGCCATGTTCTAATTGTCTAATAAATTAATACCAGTGTGAGAGCAGATTTGCACAAATATCATTTGGGATCAGAGCCAGCTTATTCGGATAAACACACATCTTTCCACTGAGCTGCATGTTCCAAAGTATAAACTCAGAAAAGAATCCTTCAGCAAACATGAATAACATGATATTGGGAAGAATCAATACATTGAATTTGAAAATCTGGAGTTACTTTGCATTATACTGCTCAGCAATGAGTATCTTTACATTAATCAGCCCTAAATGTGTTTCCTTTTTCTCTGAACTCGATGCTTATTAACCAACAGATACACAACAGATAACACCGTCCCACTGACTAGCCGTCTGGAGGGTAAACTCTAACCCAGATGAGAGGGAACCAAAAAAAAATTTTTTTTAAATAAATGCCTTCATTATTGAGTATTCAGGCTAACACTTACAGCCTGAATCAAGTGAAAAGCTGTGCTAGCTGCACCCACAGTCTGTAAGATGCTCTGCAGTGCATCAGTCTCCTTTATCTTTCCATGTTGTCAGCAAGGGCACGATGACAAAACTGAATACGGAATTTGAATTTGGTGTAATTATACAATCCCCTTGAGCAAATGTAGCCTCAACTGGTAATCACGAGCATTGCATCACACTAGAAGAGCTGTGATTGTGAGTTTTAAATACTTCAACAACTGGCCTCTCCCCACCAGTTGCATCTTCTACTCTTGTGAAGCCTGTATCACAGTTCATCTTATGTATTTCACAAACACTTATTTCTACTTTATCACACATCACATTTCTTGTCCCTGCTTGCCACTTCTTATTCTACTTAACATTTTCCCCCTTCTCCAAAACACTGGTTACCATCTTTCCTCTGGTTAATCTCCCCAGTTAGCCTGTATTTATCCTAGCAAACACAAGTAGAAAAGATCACTTTCTTAATGTGCTTTCAAGCATCAGAAAGGGCTCAGTTTTCCAGAAGATTTACTGTTAGCTGTCTCTTTAAAAGAAGCATTATCAGTTTCGAACATTTTGATTCATTTGTACTAATTATTCATCAAACTTCATGGGTTATTACTAGTTGACAGGTTCTGCTTGTACAAAGAAAGAAGAACATACCCTTGCTTTCAGACATATCACAGCCAAAATCAAGAATCAGACACGTGAACCAGTAATAATTATAAAATATTGAATACTATAAGAATCAGTGGGGAACCAATGAGAGAGTAATTCATTCTTCAGAGAGTGGGGAATGTACCGGGGATTTCACAAAAGGAGAAATACTTGATTGCTCATTAAATGTTGAACTGGAATTCACAAGGGAATGAGGCAGAAGAAGCCTTTTCTAGGCAGAATAAAAACGTAAAAGCATTCAGTTGGGGGTGGGGAGAAGGAAGCATTCTTGGTTTAGAGAACTCTAGCAGTTCAGAATCGCTGGAGATTTGGGGGGAGCATGAAGAAAAATGGCAGAAGTTGGAACCAGTGACGATCTTGCACACCCTTTCATGTGGTTGTACATTATCTGGTGAGCGGTAGGCAGCACAGAAGGTTATGGAAAGACAATAAAGGATGGGAGAGAAATTTCAATAGGGGGGAGGAAAATACAGGCACACCGTGGTGACATTGTGGGTTCCGTTCCAGAACCATTGCAATAAAGCAAATATGGCAACAAAGCGAGTCACACAAATTTTTTGTTTTCCCAGTGCACATAAATATATGTTTATACTATACTGTCGTCTGTCAAGTATACAATAGTATATGTCTACAAAAAACAATGTATATACTTGAATTAAAAATAGTTTATTGCTAAAAAGTGCTAACCATCATCTGAGGCTTCAAGGAGTCATAATCTTTTAGCAATAGTAACATCAGAGATCACTGATCACAGATCACCGTAACAAATATAATAATAATGAAATCGTTTGAGATATTGTTAGAATTACTAAAATGTGACACAGAGACAGGAAATTAACAAATGCTGTTGGAAAAATGGCGCCGATACACTTGCTTCTCACAGGGTTGCCACAAACCTTCAATTTGTAAGAAACACGATATGTGCCAGGGGCAATAAAGCAAAGTGCAACAAAACAAGGTACGCCTGTAAGATGCCATTGTTGTCTTGCTTTCATCCTTCTAATCTTTGCCTTTGAGGAGTGCCCCTCAGTGTACAGGCCTTGTACAAGTTGGGCCAACCAATCCTTAGTTATGATTATGATTACGATTAAGCCTTTATCATAACCCAAGTTGATAAACAACTCTTCATCTTGGTACACCATGACAGTTTTTTACTTTGTCTCATAAAATTTTCCGTAAAGGAATCTTTCTTCTGGCCTGCAAATCTTCTCAGAGACCAGAGTATGTAAACAGCTTGCCTAATTCCCTGAATTAATTCATGCATCTACCAATATTTCTTGAGCACCTACTGTATGCCAAGTACCTTTTTAGGCTCTCTCGTTGAAGTTGTAAACAACATAAGCAGAAATCCCTGTTCTCACAGAGTTGCCATTCTACTGGGGAAGACAGGCAATATTCAAAATAATCAAGCAAAATATGTCTGTTAGATTGGGGTAAGTGCTATGCACAAAAACCAACCAGGGAAGGTGGGCAGGATGTGTATTTGTGGAAGTGCAATTTAAAATAGGGTGGCAAAGCAAGTTTTACTGAGAGAGTGACATTTGAATAAAGACTTGAAGGACATGGGAGAGAATTGATGAGGATGCTTTGGGCAACCACATTCCAGATGGAGGGATGAGCAAAGTGCCAGGACCTAGGGGAGCAATTAGAGTGTTATGGGCAAGATAAAGAATGGAAAGGTACAGAGACAAGTTCATCTTTTTAGTTACTCTTGTTAGAAGACTTGGAGTCACTCTTGACTCCTTTCAGAGACTGTGCAGTTCTAGTTCATTTTGCCTAAATAAACTGTATCTACAGGCATGGTGAGCACAGAGAAAAAATTATTTTAGAAACACTCAGAAAACTCTTAACTACTGATCCTAAAGAAACAGAGGGAGGAACATGAGTCATCAGACTCCACAGGTAAACTTTAAGCCTCCTTTTGACCAATAATATCAAGGTTTTTTTTTCTTGTTGAACATTTAATATACATAAGAAATACTGAAATAGCCAGCATCAATTTAAGTTGATCTAGGATTGTTGGGGAAGAAAGAAGAGGAGGCTATAGAGGTAGGAAAATGGGGAAAAGGAGAGACTTGGAGGTGACAAACAAGATTTATTTTCTTCACAGTTTTTTTCTTAGTATTATTCTGTCTTATAAGCAGACTCTTTCACACTAGAATTATGAATAGGATTCTATTCATGAACATGCTTATTGTGCTTTACGGGTTTATGAAATATCTTGGAAGTTCTTTTGAATAGCAAATATATTTAATATATCTGAGTTTCTCTGGCCTTTTCTAAAGCACTGGGTTTTGAATTCTTCATTTAAGGTTGTAAACTAATAAATATTTGACTAAATAATTTAATAGTTGAAATGGCTTCAGGGCATTAGAAAGCTCATATTTATTTTAGAGTACTGCCAACACTAGATTTTTTGAGATTGACCTGATTATCAATTACATTTAAATAGATTACCCAAGCTTTTGTTTTATTTTTTAACTTGCCATTTATTGTAGCAAATTTGGTAGAGTATAGCAGGGAGAGATGATATATTGAATGATTTTGGTCTTTTCCTTTAATATACCACTTATACTTAGGTAGTGAAATTTGAAATTCATCGGCATTATTATCATAGCTTGGTAAAATAAAGTATTGGTACCCCTTCATGTATAGGGGGAAAAGTCTAGTAAAAATGGCTGTAGTAAATGCCAAATTATTTTTATGTGTATTTCAGGTTTTCAGAGAAAGTTTAGAAAAATCTTAAACCTGGTATTATACCTCAACTAGGAAATATTTTTTTTTAAACACAAGACTAAATCATTACTGGTAAAAACCTGCAATTAAAAATAAAATCTAGCCTTCTTTTACAAATAATGTTTTCTTAAATTGTACCTAAACCTTTGCCAAAGGTCACCTAAAATTATTTTCTTGTGTAATGAAATGAAAAAATAATAGTACATAATTTAGTCAGCTTTAACAAGAAGTTCAATTTATAACCTTTGAAAATGCCCAAAAAAGGTAAAAGATTTTAGTACACACCTAATTTAAGCACTGGCTCTGGTGTCACCATTGGCTCTGGTCACCATTGAAATTCCTTTATTTGTCACTTTGTCCTAGTATGATTGTGTAGATATGACTGAAATATATATAATGCATTCTTTTCCAAGCAATTAATTCTTTTTCCAGTTAGTGTGAGGGCATAGTCTATTAGGCAATTAACTGTGGTTAGCTCAATTATAGAAAATATAACTCATCTGGTTTAGAAACTTAACTGACAAGGCAAGTGAACTTTGGCTAACCTTGGTGGGACAGAAATGGAAAGTAAGGCCAGAGCACCCAGTCTTACTAGAAGAGAAATCCACAGTAACATACTTGGGGTCCACAAATGTGTGGTGAAGCGTTTTCCATTTTAGTATGATTTGGGTTGCAAAAATTATTAAAACAAAAACAAAAAGAAGAAAGCTTTATCTTCATCAAAAAAATGTAAGAAAGGTTTTTTGTTTTTGTTTGTTTTTTGAGAAACAATGTTGTATGTGCTTACATTCATTACTGATAAAAATGACTGGGTATTCACCAGAACCTCTACCCAACGGCCATTTTGTCCCTGTGAACTCCAGAAGAGTGTGGATTTTCTGTACTGTTTGATGAAAACATCTCTATGTTCATTTTTACTTAAATAATTCACTCTCCCACCACATTGAAGGGAAAATCAAAATTTAAGCCATAAGATGTATCATTAAATTTGTGCCTTAAGACTAATATCCCAAAATCTTTGCATAAAGATTATTCAGTGTATATCACGTGGCTTTTGTGAAAGACAGAAAAACTAAATTACTTTGATCTTTTTTTGAAGCATAATTTTCCATGTTATATTCAATAAAAAATAGTTAAAAATTCTATTTGTAACATTTAAATTCACCGGCTCCAAGGAAAGAGCAGCTGCATAAAAATAACAGATATCCAGGTAGCCCTTAACGGTTTATAAAATGCTTTTCACAAATAGTGCCTTGTAATTTTTCTAGTACTTCACGTCTCAAAGAAGTTCAGTAAATAGCCAAAGCTGATACCAAACCGATAGATCTAGGGAGAGAATTGGTGTCTCCAATACTGTTTTTCTTAGATTAAATTTCAGACAGTCCTTAGTATCTAAAATATTTGTGGGAAGTATCTGAAGAAAGCATCACAAATAGTGCACCAAAGCTAGGACTAGGTGGGGCGGTTATTCTTGAGGATGAGAGCAGCCTGAGGATGAGACGCTTTCACACCTCGACTGCTAAACTGTGAATTCTTCTTTCAGGGCAAGAGTTGTGTGTTCTTTGCATTTCCATCTGCAGCTTGGCTGTGCTTGACATATAACACACCATCAGAATGCTAGGCAAAGATGGGCAACTCATTGAATTTAAATACAGTGTTATCACATCTATTGGAATATTGACAAAATAATTCATATTTATAACATTTATTAGAATTCCATAATATATTTTTAAAATTTGGATTTCCAAATATTACTTAAAAAATCTTTACTGTCAGTTAGATGTTTCATTCTCCCTCCCTATATTATTTTCATTTACACCTTTTGTGACAAGATAATTGATATATTAGTACAGCATGGTGACTATAGTTATGAATACTCTATTGTTTATTTGAAAATTGCTGAGACACCTTAAAAATTCTCCTCAGAAAAAAAAATTGTAACTATGTATGCTCATGGGTGTAACTAGACTACTGTGGTGATCATTTTGCAATATATACAAATATCAAATCATTACGGTGTATACCTGAAACTACTAATAGAATGTTTTATGTTAACTTTCCCTCAATTAAAAAAAAGGTAACTGATATTTTCTACTGAATAAGGTTCCTTGTTCCTTAGCTGGTGGCTTTTGATTGTAAAGATTTTCTTTGTCCAATGGAATCCTAATTGATTCAAAATTGGCTTCTTCTCTTTCTTAGTCTCTATTTCTTGCCTCTGAAAAACTACGAGAGAAATACAAAATAATTTTACCTTGGCCCTAAAAGGGTATCCTCAGGCTAATCAAATTAGATTACTCGGCCAAGCAGCTCATGAATTTAGGAACAACACATTTAGGTCACAAATTGTGCAACAGACAAATCAAGAGCAGGTTAGTAGAAAGAGTTCAAAAGCTCATTAGTGAAAGAAGCAGAGGAAGTGTGCAGCTATCTACACAGAAAGCCAAATTACACAGATAACCGTAATGGAGAAAGACACGTGCCATGGAAATTTGAGGTTTGACCACAGACCAGATGTGAGGCTTTTGTTCAGTCGCTGTCTTGGACTTCAATTTTCTCATTAACATGTGAAGCACTGAGTTAGGAGTATATGAAATCTAAATTCCTTCCAAATATAAAGTTTCACAATATGTTGACATTTTGTAGTATACTCAGCATCTTTGATTATGGAAATTAAAGTTATATAAACAACAGATATGTGAGACTATACTTTCTCTTATTTTTATTATAAATCAATCAAAATTAAAATAATGTCTAAAGAGATTATAGCTCTCAAAAACGGCAGATTATAATTTCCTTTCCCTCGAAGTTAAGATATTCTAGCAAGAAGTTCTTCTTTGTTAAAATCTTGAAATTTTCAGATATAAAATATACTTAGTGTCATGTGGAGGAAATGACAGCATCCTTAACAGTAACTTGATCTTTGCATCTAAGGATTTTTATGCCTTCAAATATACCCTGTGATGTTTTTCTTTTCTCTGTTTATGTACAAGTTAATCAAGGAAAGGATAAAATGGTGCTTTAAGACAAGCTAAGGATAGAAAGGAATATATATTTATCAGTGGTCTGAAATGCAGCTAGCATTGAATCAAAGCTAACATAGTTCAGTTAGGTATCACAGAAAGCAATCGGCTGCAAGCAGCAATGGCTCTTAAATAACCCCTGCAGTTGTGACACAGATGCCACTGCAGGCAGAGCAAGTAACATGCTTACATTGTTAATCACTGTTCATAATTTTCATCGCCAGCAGGAGCAGCTCTTTTCAGGTTATCTATTGCTACATAACTCATCACTTGCAAAACTTAATTTTTCAAAACAATATCAATAATTTTATTATATCTCAGGGCTTTTAGAGATCCAGAACTGGGAAGGATCTTGGCTTGGTTGTTCCAGCTTAGAGTCTTTCCTGTGATGGTGCTTGAATGGTGGCTGGAACAGGTGGGCAGTGCAAAAGGGAGTGATGGTAAAGCAGGTGGAAGCCGCTCTATCTCTTGATGTAGTCTCAGGGCCTCTCTACCTGAGCAAGCTTGGGTTTCCTCACTATGCAGTGTCCTCTAGGTACTCAGAGTGCTTACACAGTGGCTAGCGGCTTCAAAGCAAGTATTCCAGTGACCACGGCAGAAGCTGCATCACCTCTCATGATCTAAACTCAGAGTCAACACTGTCTGCAAGCGAGTCACAAACTCGCGCATATTAAAGATGATGGGATTTAGGCTCTACCTCTTGACGGGATCATAACATCAAGGTTCTAAAAAAGTATGTGGTACAGAAGACATCATGGTAGTGATCTCGGCGAAAACAACCTACCATAATCCCAATCTGTCTTTTAGGCATCTTCATCCTTCCCAACCATTCCCATATACTCATTCCTAGAAATACACATTGCATGACGTTGGCAATTACTAAACAGAACTTTTAATACAAATCCCTTTTAATAAAAAAGTATACACAATACACTCATCTATACTCATTCATTCTGACCTTGAACCATGAGGATTTCTTTGTACTATGATCTTCTTTCTCTCCTCTCCTTTCCCATCTCTCTCCCTCTTTCTTTCTCTCTCTCTTACACACATGCACACACAGAGCTCCTTGAGGAGGGACTGTTTTTTTGCTTCACATTCAATTTGTAAAGTTAATTTGTATATGAATGTGTGAATGAATAAATGAATAAATGAAGTAGTTCATCTCTAGAAATAAGAAAGTTTTAAAAATAATGTATTAATTCTCTATTTTTTAAACAAATTGTCACAATCTTAGCCACTTGAAATAACATACATTTGTTATCTATGTTTCCATGAGTCCCAAGTCCAGGTACACCTTGGCTGGGTCCTCTGCTCAGCTATCACCTCACAGGCCAAAATCAAGATACTGGCCAGGACTGTGCAGATGACTGTTGCACTTGGTTCTTGGCACAGTTAATTCCTTCCGGCTTTAGAGTGCACGGTGTCCTCTTCTCCAGGACCAGCAGAACAGACAGCCTCTGCTGCTTCCTGTCTCCCACACTGTAATCATCTCTGATCTCTTTTAAAGTCTCACCTGATTAAATCAGATTCACCCAGAAGAATCTCCTTTTTGTTCCACACAAAGTCAACTGATTGGAGAGTTTAACCACTTCTGCAAAATTTCTTTACCTTTGCATATAACTCAACATATTCCATCACCTTTGCCATATTCTACTTGCTAGAAGCAAATTACAAGTCCCACCCACACTTAAAAGGAGGGCATAATTAACAAGATCTCGGTCATCGGTGTCCTCTTAGAATTCTTCCTACTACAAGTCTCAACATTTGAAACAAAAGTTTAAAATGTCCCCCACACTAAAAAATAACTTTAGGATAACTATAGTTCACTGACGGTTTCTTTCACATGTGAATTCTAGAATGCCTCCTTACTTCACCTCATTTTACCAACCAGACAGCTGTTTAAAACAATTTGTGGTGCCCAGCTGATGTTTTTCTCAGATTTATTATTTTTTAAAAAAATCCTAATATATTGCATTGTTTGTGAATATGTTAGTAAATAACTTTAAGAATAATAATAAAATATGTGGAATTATTCCTCCTTTTTTCAGGACATGCAGAAAAATATGAAAGACATGAAATAACACTGAGGGAAATGAAGATCTTTGTAAAAGGAGACAGCAATGAATAAAAATTAGCTCGAATGTCACTCATTATGACAGAACAAGCATGTTCTAAGAAGAAAATTCTGGTTGATTTCCACATAATCACTCTGATTGTATACAATCAACCTCAGCCACACACATGCTATCTCTTCCACTCTTCCTGTTGGCTGTGCCTGTAAACAACCAAGAAAACCTAAATCAGGGAGAGGAAATGACTAAAGTATGGATTTCAATGTTTCTATTTTTACCAAACCTTACGCTCCACATTTCTGTTGACTGTTTCACTGATACCTGAAACGGCTTGGGTCACCCACCCTTGGTGTCTGTTAATCCCCTTCTGCCATTTATGGAAGCAGTTTGTCTGTATAGCCTGATCAGAGAAAGAACTTGTCCAATTTATTCTTGAGTCTTTATTTAAAAAGACAGCAATAAAAATTTGTATTTTTTACAGTATAAATGGATGCTGTTCTGAGATGAAGAATTATTTCAATATAATTTGCTATTAATTTGTATAAAATTTATATACAAAATTTATACATATATACAATAATATATAAAAAATTCATATAGCTCAATTAAATAAGCTTAGTATGAAGAAGAGCAAAAGCTAATACTCAAAAGTAAGTATTCACAAACTCACTGACTAGCTAAGCTTGGTTAGGTAGGTAAGAAAAAAATATATGCATTCATTTTTCATCTGATGTTAACATTTACTGAACACCTTTATATACTAAACATAGTAGTGCATGGAACATTTAACATAATTTTTTAAAGGCTGCATATATATATATATATATATATATATATATATATACTTCAATCATAATTTTAAAATAGAATTCATCTTTGTTAATAAAGTGAAGCAACTTAAATTTATATCTTGGTAAAAGCTGCATAATAGATTTTAAGAAATTTGAGCTAATGTGAAAGAACAGTGTGATACTATATGAGGTAGGTTTCATTACATCTTTGTTAACAATAGTGCAAATATCTCAGGAAGTTTACATATTAGCTCAGAATGCTAGAAGTCAAAAACAGCACATTATACTAAAAGATTAGTGCTTTGGACATAGTGCATATGTACTTGATCAATATTTTGAAATTCGGACATAGTGCATATGTACTTGATCAATATTTTGAAATTCACAGACTTTTATAACTTGAAAGTAACCTTAGTGCTTATTTAGCTTAACTTTCATTTTATCCCGTAGAAATTTTAGAGGTGTGGAGATACTTTATGAAAGAAAAATGACTTTTTTCAATTACTGTAAGCAATTATTTCCCCATTAGGGCAATCACTCAAATATTTTACTTGTGGAAAAAAATCTGCTCTCACACAAGTTACACAACGGCAGTTTCAGAATAAGAACCTAAGGCAATTCATCTTAAGTCTCCATTTTTGTGGGTAGGAAAATGGAGTCATTGATCCTTAGACTTTGTTTATCCTACAGGATATGATTTTTGTAGGATACCTGAAAGATATTTTTCCAGTAGGTAGTTCTCTAATTCCAACTTTTAAAACTCCTTCCCCCACTGTGAAAAGTAGAACAAAGGTTTATTACTCTGAGTTGTTCATTCCCTTTAAATGAAAATTGGGAGTTTCATAATTTTCTAACAAAAGAAATTCCGTTTAAAATAACTCAGACACATTTCTTTCCTGTATTCCACCTAAAATCTTGAAAAAAGTTAGGATTGGTAGTTTTCCATCTTAATACAAAGGAAGATTTCCTTTTGTTCTAACTGCAGGGCCCATCTCAGCCTGTAAAATACCCAGATGAATGGAGACAGAAGTTCCTTGCATTGTTTGCAGAGAACCGAGTTATAACACACAGTGCCATCCACAACAAGCAAGGCTCCCAGCTTCACTGCCCACAACCCTCTATCAAAAATGGCATAAATTTAAACTGGAATCAGGCCAGGTCCTACTGTTACCACTTTAACCAAAGACTATAACCCAGTGTGTGAAGTGGTGGAGTCACATATTTCTCTGGTAACAGTGCCTGCAGGCAGCTCCTGATAAGTGGCAGAAGCTCCATTTCCATAAAATGACAAGGCCAAATTAATTCTAATTATCCTGATCACTGAACATTTAAATGAAAATGAAGACATTAAAGGTAAGTAATTACCAGGAAGGCCATTTCTAAGGATGAATTATGAAAGATTATAAACAAAGACATTGTAAAACAATGGGTTTCAACTGCCCAAATCTTGTCCCTTTGTTTATTTGTACTGATCACACGAAATTTACACACCAGAAAATTGGGAATTATTTGGTTGTTAAAAGAATGTGAAAAAGGCCCTATGGAGAAGTGCATCCTCATTTGCATTTCCTAAAATAAAAAGTCACAGTTAACTACTTCTAAACTAGTAACTTTATCGATTTTCAGATCCAAATATAAATTGGGAACAAAGGGTATGAAAAAAATCTGCATGTAAGAAAACCTATTTCTGAATAATTGTTGGCTTTATAAATTTGCTTTCACAGAACAATCGAGTGGCAATAGTTCTGGAATTATTATCATTTACAGAGATAAGGAAGATGAAGGATAATCTTCTGACTATAATTAATACATGAGATAGGAATATATTTTCATTTATGAGAAAACCCAAAGTTGATAATATATTGTCTTCTCTTTTTTAGTCTAGAAGGATGATTTTTTAATTTGCATGTCTCCAATTCAAGAAGAATATTCTCACCTTTTAGAAAAGGTGATAAGGCTTGGCCAGGCAAAAGTCGTTTCATTAAACAGTTGGGCAGTAATCTTAAAAGGTGTACTTTTGAAAACTTGGTTTGCTTCAGTTCAAACATACTTTCTGCTTTTGACCAAACAGCCTTCACATTATAAATATTCAGGCCCATGCAGAAACTTGTTTATGAAAACAAATGAAAACAAAACAAAAAAAGCAACTCTGTCTTATTGTGTTACATCTCAGCATTGCATGGCCAAATTTAGATTGAACAAAAAGTCAAACACTGGAAATACTAATCTGCAATATGTTTACTTTCAATTACCTGTGTGGTAAATTGCTTAGGGACTTCTTGCCCTAAATTTAATAAATAAATAATTTATTTTCTTAAAACTGACAGGAGAGTGTTATAGACTTTCACTAAGTTCTATGTCAAATTCTTGAGTTGAACAATGTATCTGCAAATGCATTTTTATACACAGACTTTATAGTTTTGATACCACTCTCCGCTATGATTCTTATCTTAGTTCCTGATTCCTTGTGAAACTGAGTCCAATTTAATTAAATTATTTGAAGCTAAGGAGCCAGTGAGGGACCATAAAATATTATTTATGATTCACTCAATGTGATTTGCTCTTCCTGTCACCCCATTTTGCGGTCCTCTATTTAAATATTAGCATCCCTTTCAATTAGTTGAAACAAATGAAAATGACATTTATGTACGGAATATCAGCAATATCATATCATTCAACCAAAGACATGAAGGAAGATCCATGTCTATCTTGTCCACTACTATGTTTAAGGGTCTGTTAGTCTAACATCATATACAAAATACTCAAGAATTACTTGCTTAACAAATGGAGTTGCGATCCATTGTCCTAGCACTGTTTATTTTTTTTGCTGACTCTTGCATATATTCATCCTTTACTTCGTCATTCTATCTGTCAACAATCACATAAATCTGAGGGGGCACTACCGATCAACCTGGGAGGAAGTTTATTATATTGGAAGAGTGTACTTTGTCAAGGATAGATCATATAAGTAGAGTGTCTTCAACCACAAAAGTGAGGTGAGCCAAGAATCCAGTTAGATCTTGATCTGCTAGAACAGAGCATCCAACTGAGGCTAAACTGGATCCTTTCACCTCTTAGTGATATCATAACTCTGTGCAAATGAGGTAAAGAGTGATTTGAGACCGATCTACGCAGGGTTAATTAACCCCACCTTCAGGCAAGACCAGCAAGGGAGTCTGGGAGAAGCTGATGCTAGGGACTAAGGCAGGAGCAGGAGCAAGTGTGTTTGGATAGTGCTGAGCTTTGTTCCTCCCTCTGAATCTAACCAAGTCATCATGGGTAATATTTAATCATGTGGTTGCACTTGCATATTGTCTCTGGTTCCACATATTAAAATCACTACCTGGAAGGAACCAGGGACTAGGAAAAAGCAGACTCTCATTCTCCTGGTGCCTTTAAGAGGACTGGTCTAGAGAAACTGGGTCTGCTGGGATCTCTCTTTGACTGTGCTACTACAGCTGGGAGAGTTGGGCCTGATGATTAAGGTAGATGTGGAACAGAATCGGCACTAAGTGGTACTGAGTACCAGGCGGTATGTAGGCAAGGAACATACAGCATTGAAGAAGCCACTTTATAGAGGATTGCACAGACTCTGAGTCAAGCTAAACCAGAGAAAAGAAAAAAAGGATCCCACGGAAGAACACTGGAAGTGAAGGTTGGTGGATTTAAGTAAAATTCCCTGGAGTAATTAACATGACCACCTTGCAAAATGACACTGATAGACATTGGAGTTCTAAGGATGATTTTTAATCACAAGTCGCTGAAGGTACCTGTCTTAACAGGAACAATAATTTTAAGTGTTCAGACATTAGCTACAGGAGGAAATATCCAAAGCCTAGGGGAAAGATTTAAAGAATTATAGCTACTAAGTGGTGGAAACTAGATTTGAATCTACATTTTCAACCAGTATTCTATCTATCTTCTTTATGAGCACAGATGCAGGCTTTGTAATCAGACCTGTGTCCAAATTCAGTTTTCCTTTCACTAGCTATGTGACCTTGTGCATATTACTTACATTTGTTTTTGCATTTCAGTTTCCTTAGCTCTAAAAGGGAATAATAATTATAATTACCTCACAGGATTGCTGTGAGAAATAAATTAGAAAAATCTCACTAAATTATTTAACATAGGATCCAGTTTACAGTAAGTGCTCAAAAACTGGGCTAATGTCTTAATTTTTACGAAGTAGCAATGGCAACCAGCTGGGGCCCAGCTGAGCTAGAAGTGTCAGTGGATTTCATTAATTATTGTCTATAATGAATGTTGATGTTTTCTGGCCCCAGCAGTAAGCTTCTTGTGGCAACAGAAAACCCGCACTCTGCTTGGGGTGACCACCATCTTCTCCGGTAGGGTCAGGCTGACTGCACCCCCAGCCCCAGGAGGTGGAGGCCAGACAACATCATTCTCATTGACTTGGAGACATGATGTCTGATGTCACTTTTGAGAATCAGCACCTTCCATGTCTCTGGCCATCATGCTTGGTTCTGAAGTGGGCACTTTCACAAATTGGGTTATTTGGGGTCCTCTAATACTCCAGTCTGGGGTTTTAGTTGGGGACACTGGGAAAGTGTTCCTCTCTTTCCGTAGGTGCTGGTGTCTAACAATAAAGTTCACACAGATGAAGCTTAACAAACAAATGTAAAATGAGATCGACTATATTCTGGTGGTGATCTCTGAGCTCTTAAATCAGCTCCTCCTGAACTGCTAGTTATACAAACCAATAAAGTATTGTATTTTGCTTAAGCGGAGCTAAGTTGGGTTTTCTCTCACTTGTAACAAGAAGCATCCTGACTCACGGCCACTGACACAACTCCATAATTGTTATTGATCAGAACTTCTACTTAAAAGTTAGGAGCTCAGATCTGAGCTCAGATCTCTTGGCCTTATCTAATTTATCATGTGCTTGTGGTCCCGAGGTGGGTTGCATACCCTAGTACACATTTGCTACGGCCCACTGGCTGATTTCTCCTGATTTTAATGTTTATTCTTTCTTTTAAGTGGCATAAGAGTGAATTAAAATACTGGAATAATAAATATGGAAGGATTGTCATGAGATTTTAAATGGACCTACCATTGTAATTATCTTTTTTAAGCATATCCGGCTTTGGGTTATATCCCCTTATTCCTTCTGTTTTAGAAACTAAAAGGAATATATATATATACATTTTTTTTTCTTATTACCTGAAAATGTGCCCAAAGGCTAAAAAGCATTGGGGAGGTACATTAACTTTACTAAGTAAATATCTGCTTCTTGTTGGCAAAGTACCTTGGGGCTTCAGTGATATGGACTATGTAAATGTTAAAGTGGCCTGGAATGAAAATAGCTTGGAGCTCTCTCAAAGAGCAAAGCTATTAACCCTAGGGTTCCGGTCAAATTCTAGCTCAGGCAAATTTGCCATGCAGATTTAAATCAGTGCCATTTCATTTGAAAGCAGCATGACTCAGAGAAAGCACATCCTCTCCTGCAGTGTTCCTCTGCCTTATGACTAGCTGACATTTAATGTGCTCCAACATACCAGAGGCAGAGGTGCAATGTGTATTCTTCAACACACTGTACGCAACAGGGATGCAGGCTCTAGCCAGGGGGCTTCTTCTATTGGCTGTGGACTTGAACTCTAGAGACAAGTTAAAGGGATGCCAAAAGCCACAGGCCACCTCTGTGTGGGAGCGAGGGATTCAGGTTCTGTGGTTTTAGATTACCTCTATTTCTGTTAGGTCCTTAATAGTTCACATGGCAAATAAAGACATAGGGAATGAGCTGGATTTTAAGGAGATTAAAAAACTAGCTTATAGTTAAACACTTATAACTAACTGCATTCCGTTTCTTCTTATGTATTTCTTCTGCATATATTTAGAGAGAGAGAGAGAGAGAGAGAGAGAGATTAAACTACTCATTCCAAAAGAGACACTGATGGGAAATGCAGTGGAAGAAAAAAGGGAGAATGAATGAGTGCTCAAAGACACAGATCGAAAACCGGGAGAACCTAAGATGTTCAACAAATGAAGCGGAATACTTCAGAGAAGGTGTGAATTATAACATGAAAAAAAGCCGCCCAACCTTGTTATAAGATTATTCTTGATGACTTAGGAAAAGTTACTGCAAAAGGATAAGGTAAACTCTAGACTGAAAGTGGTTATTTAAGGATTGAGTGACTGGTCAGTAGGCATAAAAAATGAGGATAAATTTGAATGATTTCAGGAAGTCTTCCAGGAAGTTTGGAAATGCAGGGAAAACAGAAATGGCATCATAAACTTGAAATAAGCAATAATCAATTTAAAATGGCAGTCGACCATGTTCTGACATACAGAAGACGTTCCCCAAATTTGGACCCTAGGTGGTGTGAAAGACAACTTACTCCCAAGGGTCAACATGGACAATCCTGTTTTCCAGCAGCTCTAGACCTTCCTGAAAGTTTCCTTAATAAGAGCTAACAACTCCCTCATCATCTTCAACTTGGCGACTACTACATTGACAATATCCATCACAAGCCATGCTTTTTTTTTTCTCTCTACATAATAGCCAAACCGTTTATCTGGTTTTAAACAACTGCTCGACAGTGCAGAATTGTCTATTTGGAGTGAAGAGCTTTAAAATAAAACATTTTATTAGGTTTTCAAATATGCAGAAATCTGTTGCCTAAACAAACATTTTGGGGGAGACAATTATTTAATTATAATGATACTGACAATTAAGCAAACTGGAAAAACATGTTCTTAGTAGTTTGGAATATATACTCAGGAAGCGTATGGTGTATCTGATAAAGAAGAAAAAGAAAAAAAATGTGTACAATAATATCAATAGTATCACTGTAAGTGATGAAAAGCAGAAGAATGTTTCCTCATTTTCTGAGGCAAAGAGCTCAGATTTCCAAAATAAAAGAATCTACGCTATTTTCTGTCTATTTTTGAAACATTAAAACAAATTTTCTAAAGTGAACCTAAAATAAGACTTAATTTTTCTTCCAAAAATATTTCAACTGAGAGTACTGTCACTTTGAAGGGTATCTTTTAAACGGTTTTTTGTTTTTTTTTTTTTTGAGCTAGGAAAAAAATATTTTGGTTGTGGTTTATATATCTCATAGAGAAACTATGAGGAAATAACATGAAAGAGCACCATGCTAGAAGGCCATAATCCAGGAATGGTCCAATCAGCATCACTATGCTCCCCAGGGCAAACCATCGCTGTCATCCCTGCTTCTCATCTTGCAAACATGTATCTTTAATCCCAAAGAGGAGCCAGAAAAGGATGCAGATTGTGCAGATGTCAGTGGTGTCACGTGGGCCCCAATGAAGAAGCGAATCCACATCTTGACCTATGAAACAGTTGGTCACCCAAGACAGCAACCCAACCACAAAACATAAAATCTAAAAAGAAGATTTTAAAAAATGCCCATTTTTTTTTTTACTTTTCTACAAATATTGACTGGAAAGCATTCCATGAACTGTTAAACTAAAAGGACCAACTTAATAGACCATAACATTCTCCCAGGTAAATAAAGCAAGGGCTCGTGTATCATATTTTTACATAGCCCGAGGGCTCTCAGAGATGATAGGGGACCCATTTTTTAAAAATTTTTTTATTTTAAATTCCATTGTTCATGTTACCCAAATTCAAAGGTCTGCGATTTAAAATTAATGAGCAGGTCTGTAATCTTTCAGGGAGATCTTAATGGCCCACTTTTACACAGTCATGAAGAAACCAAGCCAGCCTACAATCCACTTTTCTTCCTGCAGCACGGCTGATGATTTAAACTCACAAAGACATAATTTTTTCTTAAAGAACAAATAAAAGCCTTGTCTCACTCTGGCCTCACATTTGAATATGACTCTTATACCGCTGCTCTAAATGAAATTTGTCATGCATCCTTACACAGATGGATGTGGAGTTTCTGTCGTGGAAACATCCGGTGTTAGTGCAGGGCAGGCTGGTATTCAGAAGGAGCCAAAGGTTCCAACCCTTGGGAGACATAAGACACGGCTTGTCCTGGCTCTCCAGTGTTGGGGAAGAGGAAGAACAACGCTTAACTCACACAACTGTGCATAAACTCTCACGAGAAACATCAACCCCTTCCTCTACCCTCTGCACATGAATTCACTAAAAACTCACTTCCCACACAGACCGTCTAAACCACCTCTGACTGCCGTCCATGTCCAAGCCACATCTCAGAAGGGGAAGGCCTGGGGCTCCTTCAGAAAACAATTCATGGTCATTTGTCCTAACTTGGACCTCGTGATATAAACCAGGAGTTCTCACCGACTCTGCAAACAAGGAAGTGAAGGCAAGAGATGGTTCAGTGACAAGCTCCCATGACGGGTCAAGATCAGAAAGAATTCTGTCACCCCAGAGTTTCTCCTTCTGGTTTTTCCAAAGAAGCAGATGAAAATTAGGGAAAAAACTGTTGTTTTTCTAAGTTTCAGAGTGACGTTTAGCCAATGTTATTTGTTATTACCTTCTGTTAATAAAAAAGCAATTTTAAAAATCCTTAATAAAAAAAAACAGAAAAGGAAACCAGAGCCAAAAGCATTTAATTAGTCATTAAAATATGTGGTTATTAAATATTATCATTTGGATTTTGGAAAAATTCATCAAGGTTTTGAGATAGTTTCAATGCCTTCACTTCAAGATCAGATAAGAGACAGGGATAAAGAAAGTAAACCAACATTGCATAATTTCCCAGGCAGTGACCCATGCATGCCAGGAGTCCACACTCTACAAGCGAAATAACAATCAGTGCCACTCACTGGAGAAAAATACCTATGGAGTTAAAAACTGTGAATCATTCGTGGCACTTGTGGTTAATAATTAACATTTAAAAAAACATATATGTACATATATATTCCATGATTATAACTTTTAATTTCTTGATCTTACACTTCATTTCCAACAGTGAGAAGATTTATTTTGACCTCTTCCTGTATTATATTCTTGAAATCAGCTCATCAACCTTCTCTTAAATACTATATATTCTTTGATTCTTTGAAGAGAGTATATAATTAGTGATGCAAATTGTGAGCTTGAAACCTGAGAGATGCGTTGGCTTTTTCAAGTATTTATCCTTTGAGATGTTCAAAATAACATATTGACAAAGGTGTATGCTTTGGAGAGGCTTTAACAAAACATCTGTGATATGGTTGTTGCTATGGCAACTGGTTTATTAAACATTAAAATTAATAACTCTGAAAACCACTTAGGCTGGCATGAAAAAAAGAACTTTATAAATGTAACTGAGGTATAATAGGAAAATAACAATCTCAGAGCAGAGGGGCCATCTCCATGTTGCCTTCTGGGACCGGAGAGATCTGTAGAAAAATGTCACTGCTTGTCCTCGGGGCCTGGGGGATATGAGAACGCGAACTGTGGTAGCCCCCTGGGACATTTGTAAACATTTGTGTAGGTATTTTTTCTTCCAAAATTTTTTTTTTTTTTTCCAAAATCTTTTTAAGACTGCTCTTTCCAGGTTTATATCAAACCAGGGCCACAATATAACTTCGTGGGCCCTAAGAATTTTTGCTTTCATTGAACCTTACTACCATAATACTATCAATATTAAAAAATATTTTTTAAACACTTAAACATTTATTTATTTTTTCTATTTTAGGCAAAATTTAATAGATTTCTATGGCCCCTGAAAATGCCATTTTATTCTGACGTGGAAATAAAATTAGGACATTTTCTTTGATCCTATTTTTTTTTTTCTTTTTCCATTTGATTTTAAAATAAATTGAAATATTTTCATGGTTCCCTAAAAGTATTGTGGGCCTGAGGCACTGTGCCCAAAGTGCTGACGTTGGTCAGTAGACCCCTCCTCTTGGATGTATACCCTCTAGCAACTTCATCCACACGCAGGAATCCACATCAATTACTACCCATACACAGATGCTCACGCATGTCTGTCTGCAAGTCAGCCTTCTCCTCCAAGCTGCTGGTCTCCCTATTCAGAAGCCCAACACCCTGTGCACATCTCTTAAATGTCTCCATGGTATATCAAACTCACCGCGCCTCAAAAACAAACACAGGCCTTGACCCAACAGCTTATACTCTTATCAGGATTTTCACCTCAGTTAACAGGCCATAACGGCTGCGATTCACTATAAAGGACAATGTTACAATAACCCCGAGTTACCTCTGAGTACTGTGACAAGGACAGGTTTTCGTTCTACTACACGTTTATCTATGGAGCTGTGTTTTCCAATTTATCTTCATTGAATATTATCAGATAATAACAAAAACAGTTTATTAAAACATATCTGAGAGAGCTAAAATAAAAATATTAGTCAACCTCTGGACAAATTTCTAAGGAATATCAAAGTCTTGTCTTTTGCTAAGACATTATCAGTCTAAGTGGAAACATGTTAAGCCCATATTGGTCATCCCTTATTCCAATATAATTTTGATTTCAATGAAAATGAAGAAGCTAACCATTTATCACATGCTGTGAAACTATGTAGAGGTAAAGACAAGGCAGCAGTCTTTTCTGAATTTTGTATCTATTGAAATGTCACTGTTAGGGACTAAACTGTGCTCCCCCCCTCCCCCAAATTCATATACTGAAGCCCTAACCCCCAGTGTGACTGTATTTGGAAATAGTTTTTAGAAAGGTAATTAAAGTTGACTTAGATTTCAAGAATGGGGCCTTAATCTTATAAGACTGATGTCCTTATAAGAAGAGGAAGAGACACTGGAGATCCCACCTTCCTATCCACATGCACAGAGTGAAACAGAGCAGGACCCTATGGGCCCTCCCAGGAGACCCCACCCCCATGTCTTCCACCTCTCTTTTGTCTGTAGAAAAACTTTAGTCAAAGAATAAATTTAATCAGAGAAGTGAGAAAATGCAGAAGTAAAGGAAAGCAGTCAAACAAGACCAAATATTAATACTTTAGTCATTAAACAAAGTTAATGATCTTTAGCTCCTCCTCAAGGGCTGCAGATAATATTCTGAGCCATATCCTGTGAGCTGTCTACAGACACTGAAACCCCTGCCAGGTGGAAGAAGTTAACTACACGACGACCAGACTGTAGCCATGACATAAGCTGCCACAATTCCGAGAACTGGCCTCAGGGAAATGGGAACAAACTGACCCTGGAACTGAAGATTCACTGTACCTAAAACAATCACGATGACGCTGGTCAGACCACTGACGACCAATGTCAAGATGAGAGTCAGAGCAGACTGTGCTGTTTCTGCATAGAGCCCCTTTCCTCTGCCTATACACCCCTGAAACTCCTCTTTAAAAGCTCTTGCCCACTGACAGATCAGCGGTGGGGAGTTGGCCTTCGGACATGAGTCTGCCTTCTCCCCCCACTGCCAGCCTCTGGAATAAAGCAAACTTTCCTTTCTACCAACACTTGTCTCTTGAGAATTGGCTTTCAAGCAGCAAGCAGCCAGACCTGAGTCAGGTAACGAGAGGAAAGGCCATGTGCGGACTTACTGAGAAGGTGACTCTACAAGCCAAGAGGCCACATCAGAAGCCAACACTGAGGACACTTTGATCTTGAAATTTCCAGCATCTAGAATTGTGAGAAAATACATTTCTGTTGTTTAAGCCATCCTGTCTGTGGTATTCTGTTATGGCAGCCTGAGCTGACTAACACAGTCACTAATAAACTGTTTTATCTCTTATCTGATAAGATTGACTAACCATTGTGATAAACCCCCAGGCACCTCAGAATGCTCATTCCTATTAATTTAGTTTCATACCAGTTTCTAATTTGTTCAAGAAAATCAAAAGAATAACTGATATTTTATTGATTCCTTCCTACATTCCTCATAGGGGATTCTTTCCTCAATGCCCATAATCCTAAAAGGTAAATACTATCGTTATCCCCTTTACAGGGGAGAAAACTGAAGCACAGAAAAAGTGATTAACTTGCATGAGGTTTTGCAGCACATAAATACTGGAGCTAAATTTTAAATCCTAGTAGTCTGACTATAGGAGATACACTTCTCTGTTTTTCTAACAGGATATGATGTTTCTGTCCTGTTAAAGAGAAGGAATGATTAGGCAACCCTGGGTAACAACTTTCCATTGCAGAGCTTTGAATGGGTTTATTTGCTGTTTCACAGATAACGGATTATGATGAGGAGGGGAAAGGATGTGCCCTTTCTCCCCAGCAGCATAGACACAGGTGTTTCCTTTACAGCAGTAAAATGAAATTATAAAACCATATCCATAGAATCACATGCACTTTGATGCGGGAAGGGTCTTTCCAGCATTTCTGAACAGCCCTTTGATTTTGCTCCTGGAAAAGGGGCTCCTGGAGACCTGAACGGACACTCCCAGCAGCACCCGTTTGCAAGCTGGCCTGACTTCTAGATTCCAGCCCAGCGCCCATTTCAGGACACCACTTGTTCTTCAAATTTCTTGTTCACCCTTGTGCCCTCTTAGGAGGAAGACTAGTTCTAATCACGCTGAGAGAGGAATGGTAGCTTGTTCCCATGCACAAGCTACCACTGCTAAGGGCTCTGCTCTCAAGCTGAAGAGGGTGTCATGTAGGTGACAGAATATCATTCCCTCCTCACTCTATGGTCTGCATCCTGCTCTGGCTTGCAGGATGTACTTTGTATCCAGACAAGACCTACACAGTAAATCTTCTGACGAATCCCGGTAAGGCCAATTAAAAACCCCCTTGGAAATGATGCACACATCTGAGATTACTTATTGTAGAATGCTATAGATTCATCAGTATCAGATTTCCTTATGTTAGGGAAATCTGGTAAGATCGTTAACTAGAAGCTCATTACTGTTCAGCAATTTTTAACAAAAAGAGCATCTCTTCTGGGTGTCAAAACAAAACAGCATCCTCCATATGTGTCAAAATAAAAGAAATAGGATGGAGGGTGTAAATTCATATTATCACATTGGATATTTTCAAACATAAACTCATTTATTAAATAATCACTGCAAATCACCTAAGCTATGATAACAGACCTCAGTTTCCATAACAATATTTTTGCTCACAGCACTGAAGGAGTCCTCGTGCACATTTTAATGAAGTATTTGAAAGAGTTGTGGGCATCTAAGCAGAAATTCCACATTCAGCTACCCTGGCACGCACTGTTTTATTTTTAATAAAGCTCTCGGTATGACAACAGGCAAGGTTAACTGACTAGTTTCCTATATATAGGACAATCAACACCGGGGTGAAGGCAGAGACTGTTTTCTTTCATCTTTAGCACTGATGCAACTAGTCAGCAAAACTCCATCCACCCCAGCCCTGCTAGGTGTGCTGAGATCAAAAGCGCACCAGAAAGCAAACATCAGATACTCAACATGGAGCGTGTTATTTGCCACTTCGGTGAGACTTGCAATTCCTCGCATTTCACGCTTCTGCTTTAAAATTATGCTGCTCATTTTCCTTAAAAGAAAAGATTCTGAAATCCTGGAGTTTCTTATCCTACATGTGGCTGAAATGTCTACTAGCTGTGGGGAGACACGTTCAAAGCCCAGGGCATAATGAAGAACATGTGGTTAATTATCATGACTTCTCATTATGGTTGAGGGGCCTCTGTCTATGAGACAACAAAAATGTGAAAACGCAGAAGGTGAAGTGTCGCTGTGATGACTAAAGGCAAGCAACCACTAATATGTCTCGATGAGAGGCACTGGTTCTACGTGGCTTTTTCCTGTTTTCTTTAGTTTACATGCAAACAGAAGACTCAAACCCACATTAAGCTGGTAGAACTGGTCAGACAAATGTTTCTCCACGCCAGTTCCCTGCTCAGAGGGGACTGACGGCTCCACCTGGCAGGCAGTCCGGGCAATCCAACTGGGGTCACGCCAGAGCCGGGCCTTGCCAGCCAGACCACTCTGAAGATGCTGCCTTCTGTGGTATCATTATCCAAACGTGGGATTGTCCCACAACATTCACTCGACCACGGACATCACGGGCCAGATGTGCAACCGACCACTGAACCAATGGTTCTGAGGGTATGGGTGAGGTCACATCCCAAGCCAAGCATGTAACCTCTGGGGTGGGAGCAGGGCTGGCTAATATGATAAAGAGTCAAAATAAGAGAAAACGAGCAAGAAGAACATCTTGATTACAATCTGCAGTTCAGTTCTATTTATACAGACACATCTAAATTTATTTCGGAAATACATCATAGCCAATGAAATAAAATTTCACAAGCAGTAATTTGATACCTATTGGCCTACATAAAAGGATTTTTTAGTAATTGTATTAGCTTCTTGTGTGTGAGCTTCATCCCCCAAATCTTTTTCAATCATTTATCTATTTTGGTTATTGAACACTTACTTTGTGCCAGACTCTGTTTTGTGTCCTGTGGATTCAGAGATGAAGAAACACATTTTTTGCTGTCATGAAATTTCCATTCAGTTGGTGAAGACATACAATAAATAAACACATTCACATTATGTCAGGTGGTGAAAGTGATTTGAAAAAAAAAAAAGGATAACACAGGATAAAAGTATAGAGAGTAACTCAACAGGGCATGAGGGCCAATGCTGTTTAGGACAAGGTGCTCAAGAAAGACCTCTCAGCTAAGATGATTTTTGAGAAAAGATCTGAGTAAACAGAGAGAGACACTTGATATCTGAAAGAAGAGAGCTTCTTCCAGAGAAAACAGTATGTTCAAAGCCATCAACCACTCCCTGTGTAATAGAGATGACATATTTTTAAGGGTAGGTGGAGACAGAAATCTAACTTGTGGGCAGACATAATTAGAACTCTAGGACCCACCAGGGGATCATACAGATCCCGCTCAGTGAAGACTGCATCGAAAAGGATGTTATTAAACTGGGGACATAATACAAGTTTCCACAAGAGGTAAAACGGTGCCAACTTGAGGATGAGATCCAAATTCAGAATAATGAATAATTAAAAATGGGACCAGAAACAAAATTGATTCCAATAAGAACAAATTAATAAGGAACGCAAATAACAATTCAAGAAGTAATTTCATGAAGCTTATTCAATCCTCATAAGAACTCAATGAGGCTGGCACTTACTATTTTACTCTCACTGAAGAAAAATCATGAAAATGAGATTATGAAAAAAAAAAAAAATCATACCAGGCAAAAATTAGCCAGGTATGTTAGACTAGAGATAGCACAGATTCTTTGCTAGTCCTCCCAATGAGAAGTGACTCTAACTGACCTTCGTGACATGTTTATCCAGTGGGATCCACCAGAAGTAACTCTCTGCCACTTGCAGACTAGTCATAAGCAGCACTTTTGCACCTGTGGTCTTAGAAAACCCTCGCTGGGTGTCCTGCAGAAGTGCCATCAGCCTGAGACCGCCACGCTAGGGAGGCCACAGGTAGGTGCGGTGGGTACCAGTTCCCTGAGCTCCACCTTCTAGCATCCCTGCCAAGGGCCAGATACATGAGCAAAGCCATCTTGCACAGACTCCAGACAAGCCTATCCACCACCTATATGTCTCTAAGTGGCCTCCACGAATACACACAGAACAGAAGAGGCACCCAGCTGAGTTCTGCCCGATTCCTGACCCACAAAATTAAGAAATATAGTAAGATGGTGGTTGTTTTAAAACCACTGTGTTCGGGGGTTAGTTTGTTAAACATAGATAACTGGCTTGCCAGGTGAGAAATGGACTCAAACTTTGTTCTTTAAACTCTAAATGTCAGCCCTTTCCCCCCTTCTAATAGAGAAACACCACATTCAAATTAAAACATGTAACAATGTGGTTAAAAAGGCTCCTGAATCACTTTGGATGAGTTAATCACAAATCAAGAAAATAATCCTAGTAGAAAGACATAATGAAATAAGAACGTGTAAATAACAATATAGTATTGTATGCTAAGCCCTTGTAGACTTAGAAGTTGAAATACCATGCCAAAGAATGGCGAATTGGAGAGAAAAAAAGGTGTGAGTTTACACAGCAGTGACCGTGGAAGATACATTACAGTCTCAGGGAGTGACTTTTAAGGAAGTTTCTCAATACTAGTGTGAGTCATAGACTGAACTTTCTGTAAAAGCCTTTAAAGACCATTCATTTCACTAGCAGCTCTAGGCCAACCCAAACCAGGAATTGGGGTCTTACTGAATGGCTCTTCAGAATTCCTTGACTGTGATTTTTGTGGATCATTTTGCCTGGACTCAAGCAAACTGAAGATATCAAAACAATACATTAAATTAACATCTTAGAACTCATAAAATCAAAGAATGGGACTCCAGAGAAAAGCAAGGTTAACTACACAGGATTGTAACTACACTGCATTACGGAGTCAGATTATTTGGCAAAAAATTTATTTAACAGCAAATAAATAATTTTTAATTTAAATAACTCACATTCACTAAAAGATCAAGGAGAACTTTTGGTGTTTCAGGGTTTGAAAAGTCTGGTCTAGTTGTTTGTTTTTGCTTTTTAATTGGGTTGATATCACAAACGGAATGTTTCTAGAAGACCATCTCCATAACGTCAGGGGCACATGGAAAACCTGGTGATCGTTCAGGGGAGACCCACAAATAGTTTACACATTTAAAAATGGTAAAGTAAGACCTAGCCTAGTAGGAAAAGTAGCTCTCACTCTTAATACGCAAAGAAATTAGAAGTACAGATAGGCTTAAAGAAAAAGTTACCCATAGTTCTGCACGGCTATACAGTTTCTCCTGTGCCCAGGATAAAATCCAGAACTCACTTTCCTGAAGGCCCTGGGTGAGGGTCCACGTCTGCCCTGCAGCTGTAATTCACCAGATGAATGGCCCCTTCACAGTTCTGCAGTCCAAATAGCAGGGAGATTTTCAGGAGGCCAACTCTGTAGGTGCCAGAAGCACCACCCACCACCTCATATCATTCCACCCTATTTTGGGATCACGCCCTTGGCAAAGATAAGTCCCAACCTTACCAGGCAATGGGAACGAACTAGCACAGTATCTTGCAGTAAGACAATTTCACGTGGAGCACATTTCACAGGAAGACACCAGCTCCCACCCAGCATCAGCTGGGAGTGTTTAAAGTTGTTTCTATGAGAGCAGACATAGATTTACAAGGATACAGTTATTAGCTCCCAGTTAGCTTGCTGGTATTTCTCTAGGCCACTCAAATGGCCCCTCTGGACTATGGCTGTGGCTCTTCACATCCAGTGACAGCCTGGAAACAGCCTTGGCTGCCCTCCCCACCCTCCCATCCCTCTGATCTCAGGCAGGCCCCCTGCCCACTCAGCAGTTTCTGACTACACTCTCATTGTCCCCAGTTTTCATCTCTGTCCAACCCTTTGTCCCTTCAGGCATGACAACCCCTTGTCCCTTCAGGCATGACAACCCCTCGCTGTGCTGTCCCAAAAAAATTAACTGGGGATTTAGCAAAGGCAGTATGAATATATGCTGGATAAATCATTTAAATTGAGCCAACAGTGTGATAAAAGAGTTTCAAAATGCAGTGTTGTGGTTGTTTTTGTTTTGGTTTGGTTTTTTAACTGTTTAAACCAGTTTCTGTGGGGAAAACCACAGTTAAAATGACTTTCAACTTTTATATTTGGAATTTAAAAATCTTAGTTTTCTGAAATCACAGCTCTTTCGCTAAAGTTTCACCTGGTCAATATTATTTGAATCCATTCTATAAAAATGACACTCCCCAATTTTGGCTAATGATATCACTGCCCAGGTTGTTACTCCCTGACTTTTTTCCATGTATCATTACTGATGTCCAGCTGGCCAGCAAATCCTGCCCAAGCTCTCTTGCCTCTTTTCCCCAATTCCACAATCACAAGTCGCCTTCCACAAGGACCACTGAAATTGGAAGTCTTCCTGCCTCTCCCCATTGCAATCTACTCTTTCTCAATCAGCAGAAGATCTTTCTAAACCAAAATGGAATCTGTCACTTCAATAACTCTGGCTGTCCCCACCCCCACTCAGGTCCAAAAGTAAAGCCTAGATTTCTCGGCATATGGATGGAAAACCTTCAAGGTCTGCCACCAACCATCACCTTTGGGTTTATCCTTGGCCATTCTCTCCCATAAAACTTAAGACTCCAACCACACCAAATTTCCTCCCTTCCCCATTTATCAAAATATGTCAAACTCTAATAGACTTCCGTGCCTTGGCTCAAGCTAGTTCTTTGCTTAGAAAGAATCTCAAGACCTACATTTGAAAGTTCTATCTTCCTTGAGGCTTTTTCTAGCTTCTCTGTGTAGGTGTCTCTCATGTCCCTGAAACACTTTAGCCACACGCCCCAGAGCACTCACCACCATGTGGTGTGGAGATTATGTCATTGGGCACCTCTTGTCATCACATGACTGCAAGCATCTTAAAAATAGTTAGCATTCTTCACAGTGTAACATATAAAGCATCATACTAAAGGGGCTAAATAAATACATGGTGGTGGTGTCTTTCTTTCTTTGAGTTTGACATATTCTATTATGTGTGGGCCTTACTTCTTTTAAACAACCTAACAAACTTCATGGAATAGGATCTCAACACTATTTGTATTAAATGAATCTGAGCCATCAATATTTTTTAAATTCTCTATGCATAATACAAGACAATGTGTATTGGAGGTTAACTGTATTTTTCTAATAAATGAACAGATAAGTTTTTTATTATTATTTTCCAAGTTAGATATTGAATTTATAAATGACTGAATGAAAAATGGATTATTCCATTAAATATGTGCTTCCAAAAACAACTTTGAGAATACGTTTATCCTCCTAAGAAATTCTAGGTAAACTCATGTATGTTCTTAGAAACCAATGATAAAACAAACTAATTTCAATTTTCTCTACTCAGAGTGTAAGATAATGAAAATTATTTTCAAGTGAATTTTTCAGAGAATTTCATGCCAGGATAACTTCTTACCTCCTGAAACTTAGTCTAATTATTTAAAGAAAAATGGTTTTAATTTTAGTTACCTACTATGAAACCATGCAATAGAAAATATTATATGATTATTGTGTTTAAAATGTATTTTCTAAGTAGCACACAGACATATAAAATATTCCCAAAGGTTAACAAGTTTTTAAATCTACATAATAATCCAAGAAAAAATTAATGTTGCAAAAATACCAAGGGCATATAATAGTTAAGTATCACGAGAAAAATGTAATTTTGGCAACAGCACAAATTGTTAATTTTGTTATCTCAATGCACATTTGAGTGGGTAGTGGATTATTCAGATTTATGGATTTTAGAGAATTCCATCAGACCCTTTAACAAAACATGTTTGATGACAGCGTTAACTGTTTACCAATTTGAAACCTGTTTACCGATTTGAAACACAGTGCTTTGTTTATATTTTACTTAAGAAAACAGTCCTAAAAAAAAGAAACATATTTCAGAAAATTCTTTCAATCCCCCTGGGCTTTACCCCAGCCCACCTACAGACACAGCAGCCAAGTCAACCTGGCATGCAAACTCCATTAGGAGGAAAAATATTCTTCCTGACATTTATGGGTTTATTTTTTAAGGAGAAATTATAAAACTTTCCAAATATGTAGCAATCCATTAAAAGCAATGGTGTGCCAGAGGCAGGACTCGCTTATATAGTACTGCATATCACTGCCCCACTGTTCTCACCACGTAAACCTTACTTCCAATTAGACTGAGGACCACAAGAATCAGGGAACGTATAAACATCCTAAACACACAGTGAATATGCCACTTCGAATTTGCCACCAGCCTATTACAATATACCCATCAACTACGCCATGGAAGTAAGTCCTGCTGCACTGGAGAGACATTTAATAATATTTCACTCAAACTTCAAGTGCTTTAAAAACATCGTACACCCTTAATGCGGTAGATAAACATTTTATCTTTCTACTTCTGATGGCACATAATTTTCAGCCTTTGATCTAATGTAATTTAAGGTGTGTCAAGATGGATTTTGGCAGAGCAGGCTAGTGAAAAGGTTTAGCGCTTTGGTTCCTGGAGATGCACATCCCAGACACAGACTTTGGCAAGAGTGGAGATTGTACAGCCAGTTTTGACTACAGGAAATAAAGGAGGTGCTATTTAAGGGAAAGAACTTGGGCTAGAATGGAATTGCCGCTGTAAAAGATGTTCAACTCACATTGCCATATGGGTCTTTTGGAACAATTCCCATATGTATTAGCTATATTCTTGGCACTTGGAGCTGCATTTGGATCTGTGAATGCTTTTGCTGCTCTGGAGCTCTCTGGAGGTAATGTCATATTGCCACACCTTCACAGTAAAAATCACTGACAATTTCAATAAGAAGATCTGGATAAAAAGCTCAAATAATTTATCTTGTACCTTGGTGTCTGTATCTATAAATACACTGACAAATACATTTAAATATGACTATAATTTGAGATAGATGTATCCTACTAATTTACATGGACAGGGAGAGAAAAAGATTTCCTTTCATTTGGGGAATTTACATAAAATAAATACAGTATCAAATTTCAGTTAATCTGCAAAAATACTTCTGTGTCATAGAATGCCTCAGTTCAACTAGATAAAAACAGTTCTCAAGTGTATTCCATATCACACGCCACACCAAGAACCTTCAAAGGCCACACGCACCATTCATTCGCTAACTCATTCATTCTTTTATTCATTTAACAAATATATACTGAGCCTATGCCACATACCAGACACTGTATTTAGATTGGGGGATTCATGTCAAATTTTATTAAAACAATTAACTCCAATTCTTTTCTGTTGAATTTTGCTATTGCCACATTTCATAAAGCTGCAAATGTATAGAATTTTTAAAAAGTAGAATATGGGGGTATGAAATAACAGAAGAGGCTGGATTTCGTAGAGATATGAATTTAAATTTAAACTTTGTCAATATTTGGATGGCCTGGAGAAGGTAATTAAGCTCTAGAACTTTAATATAATCATCTATAAAATGGGTACACTTCCTAGCAATATTCTCCACTGTGTGCAGTTTATAACTATGGAGGTATTTTTATTTTAACTCTGTTTTTTGACTAAAAAAACAGTATCACATCAACTTTTAAAAGATATATTTATTTTGTGAATATTAATACATATAAGGTAAGATTTTAGAAGTGCAAGGGATAGAAAAAATATCAATTTTCCCTGCCCTGGCTATTCCCAAGCACCTGGTTTCCTTCCATATGGACAATCCTTTTCCTGAGCATCTCTCCAGAGATAATCAGAAGATTCTACACATGTGTCTGTGTGTGCATGTGTACACATACATTTTCCCACACAAATGGCAATGTATGCACAAAATTATCTGAAAGGTAACTCCATAAGGATATGTAAGAACCGCATTATTCTTTTTCAGCAATCCCTACTATTTCATTAAATCAATATCCCATAATTATTATCCAATCATCTATATTTACATGAAGTTATTTCTATTCTCTTAGTATTACAAATAAAGCCACAGTAATTATTCTTGCTCATGTCTAATTTTATCCATAGGGGGTATATCAGTAGACTTCATACTAAATAGTAGAATCAGGAGGTAGAGAAGTTATTCCTGTCAAGTTTTGATGGATAATATACAATAGTCCTGCAAAGAGATTATGGATATTTACACCCATGGGAAAGGGTCTATTTTCTCACAGCCTTGGGACAGGGTGTACCACTCACTAAAGGCTTCAGGTTTTGCCAATCAGTGAACTACTGTTGCCTTGATTTTCTCACTTCTCTTGACATGAGAAAGCTTGAGTACCCTTTTACTTATCTGAAAGACTTCTCTGGAAACTTCTTGTTCATAACCTTTGCCTATGATTCTAGTGAACTGTGTTGTTTGTTAGTTTTCACTAAATTTTTAGAATCTCTTTCATATATTAAAGTATTAAGGAAATAAGCCACGTGTTTAATTCATGTCTCAATTTTTCCCAGTTTGTCATTTTGTTTTTAGATTTTTAATTTTTTTCACTACAGCTTTTTAAAATTTTAAGTAGTCAAATATATCAGTCTTTTATGATTTTTGTGTCTTATATTATACCCAAAATGGCCTTCCTTACTATGTGATCATTAAAAACAAAACCAGTTTTCCTCTAGTACTTTTGTTTACATCGATACTTTGATGTTTGGGGGACATATTAGATATAAGGTATAAAGTAGAAATTAAAGTTCATTTTATTTTTCAGAGGCTAAACAATATTTCTCTTACCATTTGTTAATCGTTTTCCTACTTTATGAAATGCCACATTTAGCTTTTAACAAATTGCGCTGTGCATTTAAGTACCTGTCTGGATTTTATATGGAGCTCTTCATTTTTCATGTATGCATGCTCTTGAACCTCATCGTTTCACTGACGGCAGCCTTATAAAATGCAGTAATATCTAGCAAGGCTACTTCATTCTTACTACTCTCTGTATTTTCCACCATCTTTTTTGACTTATTTCCCTTTTTTTCTCATAACTGCTTTGTGAAATCTTTGTTTATTTAAAAAAAAAAGATATAGATCCATTTGCATTTTCTACCCACACAATTATGCCCTTTGTTATTTCCCATACTTCATACATTTTATTTTTTTCTTTTTCTTACCTTGGAGTACTAGCTAGCACGTTATCATATTGAATATGAATGAGAAAAGCAGACATCCTTTTTTTGAACTCAAAGAAAGCTTTCACTATTTTACAGTTATGATGCTTGTGGTAGATTTTTGGTAGATATTCTTTATCTACAGAATAGAAATGATCTATTTCTTCTTTGCTAAATGACTTTTAAAAAATCATAAGTGGATAGTGAATTTTATCATATTTCTGTATGTATAATTTTCATCATTAATATATTAGTGTGAATGAAATACAAGACCAAATTTATAATTTAAACCTACATTGCCTTCCTGGGATAAACCAAAGTTGATTAGATGTACAGTCCTTTTTATGGTGTATGCCTGATTTGATTTACTAATTTTGCTTTATAATTTTGTGTACATGGTTGTAACCAGTATTGCTGTATAATTTTCCTTTCTTCTAATGTTTTGTAAAAGTTGGAATCAGGTTACGACAGCCTCATGAGTGAGGTGAGTTCTGTAAATTCTGTATTTATTAGTGTGAAACTGAAAAAAATATATATATATACACATATATATAAGTATATATATATAAAATATTTGGTGTAAGCATTCCTAGAAACCATAAGGAGATTCTTATTTTCCACAGAAGATATTTGACTACTGATTCAATTTTCTGAGTTGACACCACTACACCATTTTCCAACATGATTCAAGTAAGATATATTTAGGAATTCATCAGTTTAATCTAAATTTTCAAGTTTATTGGCATAGAAGTTTTATAAAATTCCCTATTCTCTTTTTAGAGTGTGTAACATTTAGGACTCAATTCTTTACAAATATTTGTGTGTCTCTCACTCCTCTCTCTTTATTCTAACTCACCCTTCTTTTGCCAATTTTCTCACTTTTTTCGAAGAACCAATTTTTGGTTCTACTGACCTTCTTACTTTTTTGTTTTCGATTTCATTAAATTTTGCTCTTATATCTATTATTTCTTCTTTCTTCGTCTTTTGGTTTATTTTGTTCTTAATTTATAATTTCTTAAAATGGATGTTACGATGCATTTGTTATACGCCAAATTCATTCAGCTGAACCACAGTTTCCAGAGTTCCACTTCTTGGGCGTTTTAGCCAGGGTGGAGATTCTCCCAGGGAGACTGTCTTGGGGAGCATCAGTGGAAGAAGCAAGGCAGCTGTTCTGTAGCAGGCCCAAGCCCCTCCACCAAATGCTAATCTAGGTGCTGCTGTAAAGGGATTACACATAGGACTGAAGTCCCAAATCAGTTGATTTTGTGTTGATCAAATGGAATATTATCCTTCCTGGCCTGATTTGATCTTCTCTTTAAAAAGAAAGAACAAGTCCTCCCTGAAGATCAGAGACTCCAGTTAACAGCTGGGCCTGCAATTACTCTCTCTGCCCCTTTTCTCTCCCCTCCCTCCTTTTCCCAAATGTGGATTTCAAGCTCATGCCCCTGGGATTCCAGCGGCTCCTGATACGACCTTCTCCCACTGGTCCTGCTTCTCTGGTTGAATAATATTGTCTCACTCAAGAATAGGTTCACAACCTTTTCGGGAATTACATGCTCTATTTCTATTCTTTGTTTAGAAATGTTACCACATATACCTAATTTATCTAAGTGCACAGTGAATTGGTATCTTTATACACCTCCTGAATTATATAATGGCATTACAACCCTTTTCTCTTATTTCTATCCCTTACTTGAAAAATATGCTGTGGTGGAGAATATTTTAACTCTACATTTTGTTCATATTTACTTACTCCATAAGGGAATACATGTGATTTTACAAGGAAAGCTTATTTAGATTAATCTGCATATTTACCTTAAGTTTTTGTTCTTTTTCTTCCATCTTGACCTTCCATTAGGGTTAATTTTCCTTCCAGTTAAAGTTCATAATATAAAATTACTTTTAATGGGGTCTGCTGATAGCACATTATTTTAGTGTTTTTCTGTTGATAGCGTCTAGTGTTTGTTCTGATGCTTGAAAGAAATTTCCATTTAGTATAAAATTCTAAGGTTTGCAGTTATTTTATCCAGCCCATGAAGATACCATTCCACTTTTAGCTTATATTGCTGTTGTTGAGAAATCAATTACTGATGAAATGTTTCTTCTTTCAGATTAATTTCTTTCAATCTTTTTTTTTCTGGTTACATTAAAATTTTTTCACTTGGTTTTGATATTCTGCATTTTCACCCTGATATGTCCATATCTAAATTTCTTTGCATTTATAGATTTGAAATTTGTTGAAATTCTTGAATTTGAGTATTGGTGTCTTTCAACAGTTCTGGAAATTCCCAATCATTATTTCTTCAAATATTATCTCAACTCATTCTCTCCTCCTTCAAGGACTTTGATCTAACTTATGTCATAATGCCTCACTGTCTTCCATGACTCCTTATTTCTCTGCTTTATTCTACATAATTTCTTCTGACCTCTTCTAGCTCACTAATTCTATCTTCATCTATTTCTAATGTAGTGTTGATTTTATTTATTGACTTTTTGTCTCAGTTATCTATATTTCATTTATAGAATTCCCCTTTGATTTCTTTCAAATATTTCAGATCACCTATATGGTTACCTGTTTCCTTGCATACACTTACCTTTTCCCCTTTAAATATAGTAAATAGTGTTGTTTTCTAGGCTGTGTCTGATACTTCCCAATATTCATAGACTTTGGGGGTTGTTCTTGTTGGTTCCCATTCACAGAGAATTTTCTACCTGTACTTGGCCAACTTATACCGTGTGCTGCACATCATGCTTAGAAACTGATTTGAAAAATGTGAAGCCTTCGATTCTTATTCCAGACTTGACTTTCACTTCTGATTCAGACTTACCAGAGGGGAGATCCCGAAGTTTTCTGCTTAATTTGGGTAAGGTCTTCTACTAGAGTCTCCAACTTTTCAGGGCTTTTGGCCTTAACTTCTGTCCTCTGGTCCAATAAGTCACTTAAGGCAAAAATTTGAATTTTTATGACTTGGGAACTACCACCGTGTAATATCAGCTTCCCTTCAGTTTCTGCCTAGTAATTCCTTCAAATTTTTCTACCCTAAACCCTTCCCATTCTTTTCCTGTCATAACACAAAAACTTATAAACATATAAATAAATAGAAGTAGATTTACAGGTGGTGTGTGGAGGAAAGAGGGATAGAAGTGATCTGCACTAATAACATCTGTGCTCCAACCAAGCTAGCCCAAGGTACCCAGTTAGGCATGTTAAAGACAGAAGGAGCATGGAAAATAAAAATGGTTGATTTGATAGGGCAATAGAAATGAGCATGAATTCTATACTTCTGATTATTTTCTTGGTCTGTGTTATAAATTTGGATAGTTTGGTTTGGACTTGGATATCTGAGTTTTATTACAATTCCTCTATTTTCTGTTCTACCACTCCCATACTTCTAACATTTTATTATAATTAGCAGAAAAAGAAAGAATATTTTTTTCTATCTTTCACACATGCCCTTTACCCTCCCTTAGGTGGAGGAAACAAACAAACATAAAAGCCAAGAATGGCCACCATCACATCCATTATATCATAAACCCCACTGGTCAGGGATTATGTTTATTTCTTCACTACTTTATCCTCCACTGAGTGTCAGGTACACAGTAAATACTCTCAATAGGTATTTTTTTTAATAAACTTGAGAGAGAAAGCTGGGAACAGGACAGTTAATATCTATGCAAGAAGAGAAAACTAAATAATAACAGTGGAGTAGGAAAGTCTTCCATGGACCTTATTTCCAGAGCCTGTTACACAATCTCGAATGTCTATCTCTTGGCAACCGTATGCATATCCTTAAATAGAAATCTCAGAACATCATCTTTTAAAAATCTCCGGCAACCTATTGGCTATAATAAAAATCATGACGATAATCACCATTTCACTTTGCAGTTTGTTGTATTTCCTATGTCAGGCTTTGCATGCGTAATTCTTTCAATATTACCCTCTTTACTCTTCTCTAGAACATGATAATGTAGGATTATTTTAAATTTATAGATGAGGAAACTGAGGATCAGAAACAACTTGCCTTACAGTATCCAACTGCAGGCCAGAATTGGAACTCAGGTCTCTCTGGTTATTTGCATCTATACTGCAACTCAGTGTTTGAAAGTCAAAAACAAACATTAGGATCTTTGATTAGGAAAATATCACATTGCCAGCTGTACCCATATTTCAGCTTCTTCTAGGCTTTGCTGGGTGGTTATAGTACTTTGCTGCAAGAAGTAACCTGTGTGGACAGTTTGGTTTGTTAAGTAATGTATCAACTTGTATATATGTTAAAGTTCTTTTGTTAATAATTTACATATTTCTTTTGTAAAGAAGTAACCTGCTCTAGCCTTGAAATGGCTATTATCAAATGTCACTTCCATGTCTGCCTGCCTAAGAATGCCTAAATGCAGCCTCACGGACTATTTTTCTTAGATCTATTTATCCTGGGGACATTTACATTTTTTCATCATTTTCGCAAAGTATTTCAGGTGTGGACAGTCAGAAAATTACCTGGAAATTATGTTGTTTTTCTACCAAAGGTAAGTTCAACACTGTTTCACTTAGAGCTCCTCCGTGACTGTGAAAATAGCCCTGTGTGTCTGCCTACCTAGTGGGCAGTGCCAAGTGTGTAGTTAACATAACTGTCAGAACTTTAACTCCTGGACTGTTTTGCTTCCCTGTGTTTAAATTGGCAATTTTCATGTTGCTTTACTACACTTTTGCATCTAATTGCCTAGAATTTTACATTAAGCCAAAAAGTAATTTCTTTGGAAATATGCACTCAAAAATACATAGCAAATGATATCATGTAGAAAGAATTTGCAAAGGGCAAAAAGAAACTTCAGCAGTTAATGTTTAGCTTTTTTTAATTTTATTTTCCACTAAAATGATTTTCCCCTTCTGACTAATTATGATTCCAGTTTAAAAATGTATGGCTAAAGCGACTTCTGCATATTTCAGTCTAATCTTTTTTAAAGAATCAAATGACTAGGTTCAAAAATATTTTGGGATAAATATTCAAATTAAAATGTAACAAAATTAGAAAATACAAAAGTTGTATGCTATTAGAAGATTTTAAACTATGAGTTCTATGCTAATCCATTCAAAGACACTAATTCTGGCTTAAATGGTTCTCAGTTATAAATTAGTTTCATTGGAAGTCACATGAGTTCTTTTATTAGGGGTACCACTTAATTCACTAAGGAGGTCCTCAAGTGGCCTAGAAGAGCTAATGCAGCTACCAAAGTGACTTATCCAAAATTGGGAGAATCTAGACAGAGGGTGCAACAGCCTCATTAATGAAAATTGATTCTAAATAGACGTATTATTGCTTAAATATATTTACATCAGTAAGAAATGGAGTGTCTATTAAAATCAATATTATGCTAAGGTACTAAACATAAAGTACTCTGGGAAATCTGTACATTTAAATCAGTGCCAAATACTTAGATTTTTCCAAACCAAGTTTCTTTTTTAATATTGTGGAAGAAAGTTTTGTTCTGTTTTTATTCTGTGTACATGTCTGTGCGTGTGTGACAAAACTTATAAATCACCATGAGGATGAATCTGTAGCATTTCAATTTTACATGAAATCATCTAATTTTGACACTCTACTTTTTTGCAACTGTTTGATACAGATGCAAGTTTTTAGTTCATGACATTCCATAATACAGACTTCAATTTAATTTGTCAACTCCAATAATAAGGGTTAATGTATCAAATTTACAACAAAATACTACATAAAAAATTATCAAAATTTTGACTCCCAGTAAGTAAGTCTATTGCTTTGTACCCTTTCTGATAAGTAAGCCAGGTCTTTTATACAGTCATTAATTTGGCACGGACCTTGAATGGCAATCTCCTCATTGATATCAGTGACCCATGGCCATTAGGTCATTACAGACTTCCAGCGAGGAGAAAGTCAACATTTCTTAAATTTTTAATCATTGTGGTTCATTAGCAGACAGATCTATTTCTATGAATCCCCTTATGTTATTCCACAAAAATAAAAACCATATCACTCTTTTGAAGATACATTATGCCCATAAATTTTTCAACAAGCAATCTCTAGCTCAGTGATTTCTATTGATGTGAGGAAACTTTTAAGTGATCTTTACGCAAATACACACAGAGTGAGAAAATAGGATAAAGCACGGTATTTCCTATGGATACATAAAGACTGCCTTCAGAATTAAAAATATACACTCTCACTTCTACCACCCTTATAAGACAAATGTCAACAATTTTGAGGGAAGGGTCATCAATGCTGTTATTAAGTGTTTGAGTATCCACGAAGTGTCAGAAAATAACTGAAGTTGGAAGGAATCTAGACTTGATCATTGACACTTTTTTTTCAAATGCAGACAAAGAGAGGAAAATCTGTCCTCCCTCCCAGCATGGAGACTATTTTGGGAATATGCGCACATGGTACTAGCAAGCTCAAGTCAGTATTTTACCACAGCCAGCTCACCTCCAGGCACTGGCTGGAAAGCACTCACAGGAGAATCTGCACAGAGACCCTTCCAAAGACTTGAAGGAACTGACTTAGAGACCACCCTCCAGGACTTTGCGTAGGTAACAGGGGAGAGAGAAATGGCTGTTATCATTTTCTCTACACGTTTGCATTCATGATTTAAATGCCATGATGCTTCTAGTGCAGGGTTTTCAATCTGAACTCCTGGGAGCCAGTGCCGGGGGCCTGTGGTATCTCAGAATTTGGTAGGAGGCTAATGAGGTGAGATCTGACACACACTACCCTCTTCCCACTCTTTGAATAAGAGAACTCCCTTTTTATGCTTTTGTTTATATGGAGGTTTCCAAGAAAAATGTGATTTGAAAGAATTGTGCTGCTGCCTTAAGCATTTGGAATGGCTCTTGCATTTCCCTATGAAAAACTGTAGCCTTTCCAGATAACAGATCCTCTGTTACCATTTAAATCAAGGAACCTGAGTCAGAAATGACATCTAATTTCGCTTCCTATGAGTTTACTTGCACAAATATATTCAGGTGAATAAATCTCATTCATCAATTTATATTTGGTATACTGATAATTAATTTTCGTTTTATATTTTTGATATAATGCCATAAAAGAGTCTCCTTTCATGCAAAAATATTGTATATATTCTCCTTTCCTCTTAGCAAAAGTGAAAATGGTTAAGAAAGCATAAAGAAAGTGGAAAATTGAGACTTCTTTTTATAAACAAAACACCCAGGGGCTTAGAATTTAAAATTAAGGAAATAGTAAAAGCAAATAAAAAACAAAGAAATACCAGGTAAAAAAATTTCACTATTGGGAGCCCAGGACAGATGCCATAAAAAATAACTTCTTTAGAATGTCTGTCTTCAGATTAAACGTGGGGTGAATATTCAGGGTAGCAAATTCGGTTTCCGCCAAGCCCATGATTTTATCCCTGGCCATTACCTTCTATTGTTCAAAGATGATGTTGTGTTGGCTAGACTAACTGTGGAGACAAAGTGCAGACCCAGCATAAGAATGTATGTGCTGCGACTCTGCATTCTTGTAATGCTTCTGTGGGTGCCTTTCAGAATAATATGGAAACAAAAACAGCAAAGTGACTCATTCCACGATAAACGAATGTACCCAAAAACATGAGCCTGTAATACCAGCCAGAATTACTGATTCAGACTTGTCAAGAAAAACATGAAAGAAAATAGAAAAGGGTTTCCTACAATGCCAACTTAATCAAAAGCCTTGAACATGATAATAAAAACATTTGATGGGGGGAAAACAAAGATACTCAGCTGTTTTCCTGAGTGGAAGGAGATAATGTTTAGAGAAAATGTGTATTCTGTAATTAAAGGGTATAGATACTCAGTCCTATTTGCTTTGCACCTCAAAATCATCTTTAAAGTGAATTATAATGCCAGTACTTATCTCTCAGTTTACAAGGCATTTGTAAAATGAATAAAATAATTATTTTTAAGAGTGCATCAACTGAGCTCAACTTGAATTTGGTTGGGGGGAAACTGGGACCATTCATCTCTAAAGCAATTTGCATGCCCTGATGGATTCAGAGGAAGAATGATGCCCTGTGTTGACTTGGTCTTTTGTTGGAAGAGGGGAGAATTGTTTGAAAACAGAGAAGGGAGTTTGATGCACCTGGGAGATACAGCAGTAATGGACGTGATTGGTCCAGCAATCATTGTCCTTTCTTTGAGGGACTGTTTTGGGCACCAACTGAGGGCAAGGCCAAATTAGAAGTTGAAGTGGCTATTTTTGTGATAGATTTTTATGGGTCTCTGGCAGATGAAAAGTGCTATTTTAGGGCACAGGTGGCAAAGTAGAACACAAAGAATGGAGAAGAGGTGTCTTCCCATCTTGTGTATGGGATCAGGTATCACTTGCCTTATCGGTGCAGTGGCATTGGGACACTGAGAGCCAGCAGCACCCTTGGCCTAAACCGTGCTATTCACATGGAAACATCAAGGAAACAACAGTGAGACAGAAAGTAAGAGGAGCCAATAGGAGCCACTATCCAAGCAACTGCCAGGAAGAAGTGGAGAGTGTGCAGGGGGCTGAGGTTCTCCAGAGAGAGACTTCAGGTCTTACATATAGAATTCTATGGTGTTTTAACAAGTGTAGGCACCTTTCAATGCAGACCTACTGTGATGGTTTATTTTAGGTGTCATTTTGGCTAAAGCACCGTCCCCAGAAAGCTGATCGAACATACCAGTCCAGATATTGCTATGAAGGTGTTTCTTTAAGATGAGATGACATCTAAATCAGTAGACTCTGATAAAGCAGATTACCCTCCATAACATAGATGGGGCTCATCCCATCATCTGAGGACCAAGAGAAAAAGACTGACATCCCCTGAGGAAGAGGGAATTCTGCCGCCATATGCCTTCAGACTCCAGCTGCGACACCAAGTCTTCCTGGCTCTCCAGCCTGTTGCCTGACCTGCAGGATGCAGATCTGCCAGCCCCACACATCTTACTGATTCTACTTCTCTGGAGAAACCTGCCTCATACACCTACTGTGTGTCAGGCTCTTTACACACATCATCTCCACATTTTAACAGCCTGTCAAAATATTTGTTATGCATTACCACCTCCTCTTTATGGACGAGAAAACCGATGTTCAGAGAGATTCAGCAACGTGACCGAATCACAGAGCTAATAAATTGTGGAGTGAAAATCAAGGCCATGTGCCTCTCCCTCCAGAATCTGGGCTTTCTCCATCTGCTACATTTGATGCGAATTCTACTAAACAAGTGTTTATATATCTGTAAAAGTCCTCAAAGAATATATCTTCATTGTTACACATGCTATAAATATCCTTTATTAGATTAGGCTATGTAAATTATTGTAATTCATTCAAGAGCTACTCAAATGCTAAGCACAAGCAAGTTAACAAGATAACTGAATAGCAGATGATGTATTTCTTCTATATTTAGAGTGGTATTTCAAGAAGGTTCTGCCATGTGAGTCTAATGGAAAGAAGGTACTAGACTGCAGAATGGGGACAACTACCTTTACATTTTGTTAGTTAAAATTACATTTTGAGCTTCTATGATAAGAAAGTTTTCCACGGAAATGGTCAGTCCTCAACAACAGCAACAACAAAAGCAGCCTTTTAGGCATATTATGTATTGTATTTAATCATCTGGATCTCCATGAGAGTTTCTGAGTTTTTAATGTTAAGACTTCATTTAAATTCTATTAATAAAATATGTATTGTAATAAATAAACTTGACATGGTCACTTGTGACCAGGAGAATCGTGTGTTTATTGACCTTCGGCCCATATGAATTTATTGAGGAAATCATATATACATATTATATAATATGTATATATAATCATATATCTAAATCATATATGTGTATACATACATGGTATGTACATATAATATTATAAATGTACTTTAAAAAATTTTTATCTTACATTGGAGTATTGTTGATTAATAATGTTGTGTCAGTTTCAGGTGTACAGCAATGTGATTCAGTTATACATATACAAGGATCTGTCCTTTTTCAAATTCTTTTCCCATTTAGGTTATTACAGAATACTGAGCAGAGTTCCCTGTGCTGTACAGTAGGTCCTTGCTGGTTCTCTATTTTAAATATAGCAGTGTGTACATGTCAATCCCAAACTCCCAATCTATCCCTCCCCTCACCCTTCCCCACTGGAACCTTAAGTTCGTTCTCTAAGTCTGTGAGCCTGTTTCTGTTTTGTAAGTAAGTTCATTTGTATCATTATATGCAGAATCTAAAAAAAATGCATTTTAAAAATTCCTACTTCATAAGTGGAGGTAAAAACATAAGTTACATCAAATTTATAGCTAACATCCCACCTTGATGATAGCAGCTCCTCAAGAAACATTGGCTGAATGAATGAAGAATTCATTTCTGTAGCCGTGCATTTCTTAGCATGAACAGAAAGCTGAAACTCAAGGCACAGGAGACTTTACTTCTTTCTACTTTTAACAAAACTTACTTGAAAGGAAACAAATATACATATATATTTTTATAAATTGAAAAGACTTTTATGATTTCATGTAATATGCATTTTGTCTATATTTATCAAAACATTATATTCAGGGGCTTCCTTTGGTGTTGCAGTGGTTGAGAATCTGCCTGCCAATGCAGGGGACACGGGTTCGAGCCCTGGTCTGGGAGGATCCCACATGCCGCGGAGCAACTGGGCCCATGAGCCACAATTGCTGAGCCTGCGTGTCTGGAGCCTGTGCTCTGCAACAAGAGAGGCCGCGATAGTGAGAGGCCCGCACACCGCGATGAAGAGTGGCCCCCACTTGCCGCAACTGGAGAAAGCCCTCGCACAGAAACGAAGACCCAACGCAGCGAAAAATAAATAAATAAATAAAATTAAAAAAAAAAAAAAAGAGTAAATTTGTAACCTAAAATATTAAAAAAAAAAACATTATATTCATAGAAATTAGTATATTTCTTTAAAATTTTCCAGATTTTTAAAATATTTAAATGCTTTAAGTATATAACTTAAAAAGATAAAAAATGTATTTTTTAAATAGAAAGGAAATTTTTACAGAAGGATGCCAGCTAATAAATATGAAGGATATGACAAAATTAGAAATAACACCATTTTGCAAGCCACAATAATGTCTTGTTTTGGCAAGGACAAACCATTAGGTGCTAAAAACCACTGGATGAAAGTTCTTGGGATTAAAGGACATTCACAAAGCAACGACTTATATCACCTATTATTTGCCTCCAAAATGTACCTTTACAATGGAGACACCAGGCAGCCGTCATTATAACCACATCATCAAACTTAGATGAGTCTCATGAACAGAAGCACAATTGGGAGGGCAGGAGTTATTACTTGAACAGGAGGCTCCTGCTCTTGCAGAGAGTGGGGCTCAGCCACCAGCTCCAGGTTGAACCAAGGCGAACTGCTCTGGCCCTACTGTCCTCCATTAGGTCCTCAATGCCAAGTCTGAATGGTCATAAAGGACATCAAACAAAACGGAGGGTACAGCCCTATGACCATCACTGTGTCTGGAAAAAGAGAATTCACTCAGGTTGTACCTCTACTGAGAAAGTTTATTTTAGGCAAGCAAAATCTACTCCATAGAAAAATACTGTAACAGCTTAGAAGCAGCAAAGAATCCTGTTAGATTTGGGTAGGCCTCCAATTCAGCACCATCTATCAACACATTCCTCAAAATCAAAAATATACTCAGGCTTGTAAAAGGTAGAATCAACATATCAAAGGCCACTTGGAATGGATGTTATTACTCAGAAGTATGTCAGCATTTCCACTGATAGAACTGCTTACATTATTATCAGTTTAATGGGAAAATTTACAACTTTAATAGTCATTTTGGGTCAGATCCAAACACTAAGAACTCTTTTTAGTTCTGCTTTGTTTTGTTTTGTTTTATTTTTACTGTTAGTGTTGTCATTTATACAAGTAGATTTACAAAGGTCATTTAAAACTAGCTTAAGTTGTCTATTACCGAAAATTCATTATAAATATAAGTATTCATCAGCTTAGCGCTGACAAAATAGTTAGGTGACACAGAAAAGCAATTAGTGAAAATCAAAGAAAACTTAAAAGTTTCTCAGAAAATGTTACAGTCTTTGAAATGACCATTTATCTGTATATTCCTCAGAATCTCGTAGCTCAGTGTCACAGATGCATGGTGATCAACAACATCATAGCACTCGAACCAGAATGTTTTTTGCACTGCCTTCTCAAACACCAAGCCAAGAGACTACTTCCTGATTGAATGCAATACATAAAGAAAGCAGTTAAAATACCATATACTTCAGGCTTACAGAAATGAAAAAAAGATATAGATTATACCATCTGGTAACTTGCCCAGGACCTAAAGTGACTTCAACACCTACCTGAATTTCCCAGAAGTACCAATTAAATGGAGTCATTTTTCATTCTTTATTTTATTTAGTTGTTTCATAACAGTAGGGATCATTAACAACTGCCAATACTGACAATATTTCTACATTGTGTTTTAGAAGTATTATCCAACTCTGAGATCAAGGTCTACGGAGATGCTTCTACAGAAGAATCCATTCTGAAAAGATATCAGTTACTATGATTATGATTTTTTCCAGATATCACAGTCAGGTAACAATGTAGTCATGAAAGATAACAGTCTATCTTTAGACTAGAGATAATATATATTCCTGCACTGGCCAGATCTGCCAACCAAAATCCTTAATGCCATTCCAAAGATAAAAAAATAAATTGATCCATTAATATGGATCAATACAGAGTAGATGATTAAATTAATAAACTAACCTGATCTACAAAAGCCTAAAGTAGTTATCTCACATGAAAGAAGGAGATAAAGAGCGAAGAGAATAGGGTAGAAATTTTTAAAACAGTGTAGCACTCTCGATGATCACATCACTTTTATATTATTAATAGCAAATCTTAATCCACTTATTTTCCCTACTTGATATTATTAGCATTTCCCCTCAAGCAATCAGTCAAAAAATCAAATGAACAAAGACCCACGATGTCCAAGAACCCCAGGGTCAACTCATTCTATGGTAATCACGCATCCTAGAGTGAGAGAGAAAGAAGGAGTAGAATTTTTCATCTTCAGCTGCTAGAACTGTGCCTTCTGAGGCTGCCAACACAGTCTGAAGGTCACTCAGCCTTTCTGGTCCCACAGGCTAAGAGTTGTCACATACTTGGGTTCCATGATTAAAACGTTTAAAATTTATATTCAAGGGGACTTTCCTGGCGGTCCAGCGGTTAAGACTGCGAGCTCCCAATGCAGGGAGCCCAGGTTTGATCCCTGGTCAGGGAACTAGATCCCGCGTGCCAAAACTAAAGATCCCACGTATGGCAACTAAGACCCGGTGCAGCCAAATAAATAAATATTTTTTGTAAAAAAAACATAAAATAAAATAAAATTTACATTCAGATGCTTATTCGTTATCCCTCCAGGAAGATTATCACGCCCGAGTGGCTGGTGCTCAGACTTGCTGGAGTCTGCAACACCGTGGACCAGAAATAGCCTCTCCTAAGGAACGTCAGATGCTGAAAACAAGTGTCCAGCCAGGCTCTTCTTATGCTCCTGGTGAGTTTTCCTGAAGCTCCTGGGTCATACTCTTGGAATACTTTGCCAAGTCCTACGTCAGTCCATTCCATAACTTTCTCAAACTTTGTGATCGAATCACAATCATTTTTCTCCCAGAGGATCCCTAGGATCTTTGTGCAAATAAGTTACCTCCTAACTCAGAAGCCCAAGGAAAAAGACAAAAGATCTTCTGATCCCCTTGTTGGGGGACAGCCATACAAGGAGGACCACTCAAGTGATTCTTTTTTTCCCCATTAAAAATAAAAATCTGGGGGCTTCCCTGGTGGCGCAGTGGTCGAGAATCTGCCTGCCAATGCAGGGGACACGGGTTCGGGCCCTGGTCTGGGAGGATCCCACATGCCGCGGAGCAGCTGGGCCCGTGAGCCACAGCTGCTGAGTCTGCGCGTCTGGAGCCTGTGCTCCGCAACAGGAGAGGCCGCGATAGTGGGAGGCCCGCGCATCGTGATGGGGGGTGGCCCCCGCTTGCCGCAACTGGAGAAAGCCCTTGCACAGAAACGAAGACCCAACACAGCCAAAAATAAATAATAAATAAATAATAACATAAAAAAAATAAAATAAAAATCTGTTCCAAGGTGACTTGTCATGTGAACTTTTTAAGAGGCTGGCTTATTTTTTTTAATTTTATTTCCTCAGGTGTCCAATTATTTAAAAGTAGAAAAATAAGTCACTGGTAAGATTAACACCAAACATTATTACCAAAAGACACTATGCAGCTGCTAGAGTTCGACTGAGAAAGGAGGCGTTCATTTCCTAAAAGATGTAGCAAGGATGAAAATGCAGTAAATCATACCTTTGTGACGTCCATAAGATGAATTACAACTGCTGTTTAGGCAAAGAACAGCTTCTCCTTTGTAACGACAATATGCTTATATAGAAAGGAAAATGTATGTGATACGGTGGACAACATTTTTAAGAATGCCCCTTCAACAGATGCAAAAAAGACATTTCATGTGGTATCATCAATGAGTCCACCAAAGTGATATATGCAAAAACATTCTGAGAAATAACCAGCCTTTAACTGCTCATCCACGTCAAAGGATAGATTCCCAAGAAATGTGAAGGGTTGAAGAACTGTCTTAGTTGCAGTATTAAAATTTAGGGCTGCCATAGTTCTATGGATGCTGGTAGGAGATTCAGTCTCCTGGCTCTGAGACAAAGGACAGTTATCACTCCCAGCAACAGCAGTAGCCACAGTAGCAACACTCTGTGCTGGTTCCCCAGTGCCAATGCTCACAGGACAGAGAGGACCCCGAGCTCAGGGAATCTGAATGTTTACAATGAGAAGTAAACATGTCTACCTTTTGCTCCACAAAGAGACATAATCTCTCTTTTCTAAAACTGTTTGCTCTATAAACATCCACGAAAATATGGTACAGAACAAAAGGGCAGTCAGTGCCTAACCTGCAAGATGTATGAAAGTGTGAGGGACCAATTGTCTCCCAATAGGGATATTCTGGGGAAATAACAAAATAAGCTAAGGATCTTCACTTCAGAAAAGAGGAGTCAAAGGAAGATTAAAAGACATGCCTGAGATTTTGTTAGTTTTGGCTGACCTCACGGATAGAATTAGGTTAGAGAATTATGCAGCATGCTAATGTATCCACTGTAACACTAATAGGAAAAGATTCACGCCTCAGCTAATTTACAACTCTTTCCCATTATCCAATGTAATAGGAAAACAGAGCAACTTTCCTGGCAGTTAAATTAAGGTAGACCAGTGATTCTCAAGTGGGGGTGAGTTGGCAATGTCTGGAGATATTTGGGATTATCGCAACTGGGAGTGCTCTTAACATCTAGCAAGTAGAAGGCAGGGATGGCCAAATCCTACAATGCACAGGACAGCCTCCTGCAACAAAGACTTATTCAGCAGAGAAGTTAATAGTGCCAAGACTGAGAACCCTAATGTATACTGGCCTCATCTCAGTAAATTTACCTAATCTCAAATAATCTGGAATGATATTATTGTTTAAATGACAGGATCTTTGGAAAAGTGTGCACCCAGCGGGTCTGTATTTGTTTCTAGTGAGCAAATAAAAATATTCATTTTACTCTTCATTTTACTCAAATAAAACAGTATTTACATATCACTTTTAGAAATATGTAAAATATATTCTGAGTATAGTAATTTAAATAAAGATTATTCTCAAATTCATAATTAGACATCCTGTTAGTAAAACATACATTGCAATGGGATGGAAAAATAGATTTGAGTCTCAATCTTTTAGAAATGTAATCCTAGAATCATCACTTATCAGCTGCATGACCTTGGGAAAATGACATACATTCTCTGACCCCCAATTTCTCAGCTTTCAAATGGGTCAATTACAATGTGCAATATTAATATTGACTGCAAAGACATTGTGAGAATTCACTGGAATATGGAATAAACAAGTGCTTTGTAAATTCTAAAGCTACTAATATCAGCTGAGATTTTAAGAGCAATTTTTCCCTTGACATCAAAAAGACAGAGCAATGATAAATGGCCTATTCTCCTTCTGCAGGATTATTGATTTCTGAACTCCTCAAGGATTGTAATAATAGTCTTTTTATTCTTCTTCAGTGGGTTTTAGTTTACCCTATCTTGAAGGCCAGATATGTGCAATTGTATAGAATAACCTGTCAAGAATTAGAATAGTGTTTGATGTAGTTTCATAGCAACATCTTCCATGAATTGTCTGAGAGCTGACTTGGCAAAAAGTCTCCCAAAATGGGAAAACTCAAGATTAAGTACGTGCTGGAGCCCACTCAGAGAAACAGAGTTACATATGCCATTTTCATCTCCTTGTGAGATCAGTCTTTTCCTTTTCAGTGCAAGAGAAGCAATGTTCTGACTGCCTCGTGGATTTGATTAATTAAAGGTATCTTGCTCAAATCCAGCTTTTACAAGAAAGAGGTGATGGTAAAGGGAGCAAAGGAGGCTTTTAAGACCATGGCTGAAACAAGCTAAGTGGACTAAGGCACTGAAATGCCTGAGACTCTTCCTAAGTAAAAATGTCAGTTATCCAGAGACGGTTTTGTTGGTGTAAGTACAAGAATAGCATACATTGCTTGCAAAGGAAGATTATGCTGGCTGACCACAAATTTTCTGTGTTACTTACACTGGCTGACCACAAATATTTAAGAAGCATCTAAGAAATCTATAGGGCTCTATTTTCAGAATTATTTTACTTATAAAAGAATCCAATCACCCAATCTGTTCCAAGGATGGTTTCAGCCCCAGCTGCTGATTAAACTGAGAACCAAAATAAATGCATATAAAAATGAAACAGGAGTGACCACCTCTCTAGCCTCTGCAGACCTGGAAAGGTAGCACGCTGATTAACAGGACTGACAGTGAGTGAGGGAAGTTTTCATTCTACCGCCAACTGTGGAAGCCACCTGAATTTACAATGACCTAATCTTCTCCTTATATTTATACTTCAGGAGCCATTTAAGACCATTAACAGGATGGAACAAAATATCAAAAAATGGATGAGGATTAAAATCACCTAACACACTTAGATAAATTTCCACAAAAAGAAGACACAAGTGTGGTTGGTTTTTAATTCGTGAAGCTGTTTTAAGGGGCACATCCATTACTTTTTTGCACATAATAAAATTGATATGCAAACTGAATGATAATAGAGATAACTGAATTCACTCAATCCATTTATTCTCAAAGATGAGAACTCCCTATATTTTCACAGATTACACAATTCACTGGGGCAACTATACCCATGAACTCACCAGTTCCTTTAGAAGGGAACAATTTCTATTTCCTATAATCTTTTCCAAATTGCTTAATCATGAAGTTGTAGAGCCTGAACTGAGTTGAAAGGAACTAATTCTGCATTTCCCAATGTACTTCAGGTTTGTGGGACCAAAGCCTAATCTGAAGAGTTATTCATAATAATCAGTAATATTGATTAATGAAAATATCTAGAATATATACTATTCTTATAGAATTATATTATATGAAATATATATTTCATATATATATGAAATATATTCCTTTGTGTAGTAAATACAAGATCAAATACAAATATCCTGAAATGAAAATATCTATCCTGCATATTGCAGTTGGGAAATAAGCAAGAGTCAATCCTCAGAGGTTTTTTTTTTTTGATAAATTCTAGAAACCTAGCATTTATTTAGGCTAGTTGATTCTTAGATCAGATTAATTACATGATTGCACATACACACACTTTAGGACCAGAGATGTCTGTATTTGGAATCAGTTTTTTTCATAACGAAATCCTCTCTTAGGCTTAGTTTCTGTTTAAAAATAAAAAGAGAGAGAAAGAGAAAAAATGTTCTTACCTTGAAATGCAATTAGAAGACATAAATGTGATAACTTATGAAAGCACCCAGTGTTATTTCCTTTTCTTTCAAACATACGAGACATTCAATAATGTTAATAAGGAAGTATGCCATTTCCCTAAAAGATTTAGGCATTTTATTCATTGGTAGTGAAAATGTTAAGCCTTGAATACGTTTAGGGAACGGAATAGACATATCTATTATAAAATAAAATAAAAAGAATGATACATCAATACTGTTGTACATTCCATAAGTATATTTTACGTTTATGGTAAAGGCTTACTACATAGTACCTGTTACCCACAGTACGGAGACGTTACAACGATGCACTGAACTGGCTGCTGCACGATAAAGGGGCATACATCAAAACCAAGTAGCAACTGTGATCAAGATAACCCATTGTGCTAGTACAGCAAATGTTTTGAAGCCTGTTGCAGTGCAGTGCACACCCTATTAGCGCCCCATTCAAGGATCTGAAGGCACTTGGCCAGTTCCTGAACACTGGGACTACTTACACACTAAACGGAGCTTCTCGCAAAGGTGAGCAGTGGGTGTGGCTGAGAAACCTACAAAGGTGAGGGAGAAAGACAGGGATGACGTCTGATTCCAGGCCATGTGCTTCATTCCCTGGCAGAATGATTAAGGGTGGGGTGGACATGGAGGACATGCTGGTTAAAAACGATCCCACCTCAACAGCCAGCCCATCTGACTGGCGAATATGAGTCAACAATGTGTCCATTAATCAAATGATTTTATATTAAGAGAAGGCAACCGCCAAGTAAGTTGCTCTGTTCAATTAAAATGTAGTAGCGATTAGCAACTCTCAGAGAATGGGAATTCCTCGACTGGAAGGGAAGTTGAAGGACATAGAGATGTTCCAGCCTTGGGTGGGGAGTATTAAAATTCTGAGGGCAGCCTTTTTTTTTTTAAATACATTTATTTATTTATTTATTTTTATTTTTGGCTGCACTGGGTCTTCATTACTGCACGCGGGCTTTCTCTAGTTGCCGCGAGCAGGGGCTACTCTTTGTTGCGGTGAGCGGGCTTCTCATTGCGGTGGCTTCTCTTTTTGCGGAGCACGGGCTCTAGGCACGCGGGTTTCAGTAGTTGTGGCACGTGGGCTCAGTAGCTGCGGCTCGCGGGCTCTAGAACGCAGGCTCAGTAGTTGTGGCGCACGGGCTTAGCTGCTCCGCGGCATGTGGGATCTTCCCGGACCAGGGCTCGAACCCGTGTCCCCTGCATTAGCAGGCAGATTCTTAACTACTGCGCCAGTAGGGAAGTCCGAGGGCAGCCCTTTTGAGCTCTGGCTCTTCAGGGGCATGAAAGGAGAGCCAGAAATGGGAGAAAAGGACTCAAAGATTTTAGAGACAGTTCCCTCCCCACCTCCTTTGTAAGAGAGGTAATTGATTCAATATTATGTGTGTTGCAAATGTTATGACTTTAAATTAATACAGATTTGTTTCAAATGGATGTATTCTTTAATTATAAGGCAATTTTCCTCAATAAAAACATAAAAATCCTCTGGGGTTTCTGGAATGTCCCTTAAAAATAATGTGTTTTGATGGGTTTGCTGTAGGTCTGCTTACGGCCAGAGCTAGCTTCCCCCACTACCTTGAAAAGAGCCTGACAGGGATCCTGCACCTTTGCAGTCTTCTTCAACCCTTCTTCTAGGCCTCTCGGGCCCTCTTTCAGACCCTCTCGGGTCTGAATATACAAACATATTTTGCACATGTGGGTGTTTAGAAAATGCTATTTGATGATAATGATGCTGATTTCCTGAAAGTGAGGGGCTTTCATCAGAGGAATGTGTGACTGTTGGAAGCTTTTGATTAGATTCTCTTGATCTCTTTTAAAAATAGGATGAATTTGCTCATCTGTTTGGGATGGCTAAAGGGTAGTCTTGTCTAAAGGCAGAGGAAGGACGGGATGACTTCAAGGTCCCATCTAATTTTATGAGTCTATGAAGTAGGATCATTTATTCTGAACAAAAAGCTTGAAGGTTTAGTGTATATAAGATGGTGACCATCTGCTCTGTCTCCTCACTGATTACAGATGAGGAAATGTGCTTAAATTTGAACATGAGGGATTAAAGCTTTGAGGGGAAAATTTCCTGACACCAAGGGTATGTCAAAACCAAGCACAAAAGAAGCCAGAAAATGCAGTCCGCTTACTTTCCTGAGCAGCCTCTCCTCCAGGATGAGAATCCTTTACTCCGTCAGAGGAGAGGGCACCTGTATTTCTTTTCTCTTTCTGTCTTTCTCTACGTTAGTCTAGTCTTTCTTTAAGACAAGTTACAGCTTGATGAATTCTTCAAAAGAATCCCCAGGGAACATGGTGATTTAGCTAGAACCACAAATCCCTGGGTTGACACTCATTATTTCATTTGTTAAAAGGTACCCGAGAGTCTATGGTTGCAGGTAGGATCCACCAGAAGTGACTTTAATGTGCTCTCATATTACTATGACTATGTAGCATAAGACTGACTATGTGTTATGAATTGTACTAATTTTATTAATTTCAGAGGTATTAACTTAGACATTAAAATATGATATTAAGTCACTCTTCTCCCAATCTTCCACATTAGGTAAAATTATATCAATTCATATTTTTAGAAGTCTTTGTGCTGAGGTTTTTAGAAATGTTATTTTAGAAATATGTGAAAATAAGAGTCAATTATCTAGAAATTGGACTAATATGTTGGTAGAGATGCTTCACCACATCTAGAAAAAGAGAATAATTGGTACAAACCATAATAATTATATAATAGTGGTTACGAGGTATGAAACAACATGACAACAACCAAATAATTAAGAAAATCTATGAAGCCTGTAGGAAGCTGATTATTTATAATATTATTTTTTATGTTTAACAACTCAAAAAACATCTATTACAAAATATCAATATCAAAAGAAATATATAATTTAACATTTACATCTTATGGACAAAGTAAGGTCCATATAGCCATATGGACAAAATATATATGTATAATATGTTATATGTATACTTATGGTGACATTATTTGATCCTAATAAATATCAAATAGTCAGGATGTAAGGTAACCATTAAAAGCCAGACTTGGGCTTCCCTGGTGGCGCAGTGGTGAGAATCTGCCTGCCAATGCAGGGGACACGGGTTCGAGCCCTGGTCTGGGAAGATCCCACATGCCGCGGAGCAACTAAGCCCGTGAGCCACAACTACTGAGCCTGCGCGTCTGGAGCCTGTGCTCCGCAACGGGAGAGGCCGCGACAGTGAGAGGCCCGCGCACCGCGATGAAGAGTGGCCCCCGCTTGCCGCAACTGGAGAAAGCCCTCGCACAGAAACGAAGACCCAACACAGCCAAAAATAAATAAATTAATTAATTAAAAAAAAAAAAAGGAGTCCTAGAAAGTAAGGTGTGTTATTAAAAAAAATAAAAGAAAGCCAGACTTAAAAAAATTCTTCCAAGTATTACTTAAGAATATAATACAGACATACACACACACAATATTGCTTGAGACACTCTATTGTAACCACTGTATACAAAACCCTAAATTTCATTTAAATGGACATATCGATTTCAGAATATGTAAGTATGGCCAATTATAGTGGGCAGGATGCACTGAGCTATAAATAATAGAAAACAATTTAGAAACGAGGCAAACGTGTCCTGTCTTGTCACTAGGACTCCCTGGGTCGCAGAGTTCAGGGGCTGCCTGTCCTCATTCTCCACCTGCAGTGGTTGGCTCTCCCACTGCCCTCAACGGGCTCCAGAACCTCCAGCCATTCCGTGCACACGCGACTCTGGCAGGCAGAAGAAAAGGGACTGTTTCCTGCCCTGTTCTTCTATTTGCCAAAAGAAACCTTTTCTAGGAAGTCCTCCAGCAAGGTGCCTGCACCTCTCGTTGGTCAGAACTAGTGTGTGCGCTATCTAGCCCACTGGGATGATCCTGACCAGCTTCGGGTAGCAGGGATTTGCCCGTGGTCTGGGGATAACGTCATCTTCCATAAACACGTGGTTACACGGAGGAGAGTCCCAGGAAGGAAAAGGGCGGCTGCTGATTAGGCAACGACAGTAGGTCCAAAATACACATGTTTTTCTATTTTATTTGCTAAGCCATAATACGATAGACACGCCACCCTTTATGCACATCCACACGGCTATACCAAAAACAGTAAAAGCGGTAATAAATAAAAGCAAACCAAAGAAATCATACCGATCATAAACATTCAGGTCAAGAAACAGAGACCAAATCTTTCCTAATTCCATTTGCTTACTGTACCAGCCAGATGGAAAGTTGCTTTAAAATTATGCCAGACTTTTCAAACATCAAACCAAGATGTAGTTACAATTTTTTCTATGCTTTGCATACAGAAGTAAAAAATTTAGAGTTAATCTTAATAAAACCAAAATCTTAATATTTACATTGATTCAGTGAACTGGAAAATAACTTTTTAATAAAGAAAACATTGGCGTCTTTGGATATTTTGTCTAAAGAATATGCTTAAAATTTTTAATATTCTATCTATATAATTATGTGCTACTACTATAAGAGTGTAATTTGATCCTGATTAAAGAACATTTTGTTCTTAATGCAATATGCTATTTGGTAATTTTTCTACAAGCCAAAAAAAACAGATTGTTTAAAATCCACATAAATTTGAAACGTGTTTATATTTGAGATGTGATTGGCATTGGTATTTGTTCTAAGTTCCATGGATGTCAACACTATTCCCATTCCTGAATATGCATGGGTGGATGGGGGGTGCACCCAGAAAAGAACGTTGATGATTTCACTGTAACATGATACTTCTATTTGCGGTTGGAAAATAAATGAGACCAGTACTTTTTCTTAAATTGATAAAGATACAACAACAAAATTAATAGAAGACTTAAAAGGATAGAGTAGTCAGTATTACCATCAACTATTTTTTAATTACTATAGATATTAAATTGATATTTATCATTTAAGTATATGATTCTTTAAATTTTATATATATGGTTGAATTACCAGTAAAACTACTGAATATCAAATAACTTTTCACAGTAAAGTTCCAGAATCAGGTAATACAATTCAGAATGGCAATAACTGTTTATTTTCTACCCAATATCACTCCCCCCCACCCCACTCAGCAGATGGAACGCAACTGACCCAGCCAAAGATGCTCCTAATGTTCCCACTTTCCAAGCCTCTTTCACTTGGATGTGGGCAAATGACCCAGTTTCTGCCAAAAAGATGTAAATGACGTACAAATGGATGACAGTCAAGAGGGTTTCTAGGAAGGCTGTTTGCTTTCCAGATGAAGCAGAACCTATGACCTTTTCTCCTGCCCTCTTTTCCTTGTTTTGAATGTGGACATGAAGTTTAAGCATCAGCAGCCTTTGCATTTCAGTTCCATGGGCAAGGACAAGAAAATAAGATACGATGGTTTTGACATCATTGTCACTAATATAATGCCAAAATCTGCCTACATCCAGGAAAACACAGATCCTCATTTTTTAAAAACACTGTGAATCAGGTTTCCTTTTCCCTGTAGCTGAAAGCTTTCTTAACTGATACAGACAGTTTTAACAATAAAGCTATAAAAATATAAGAAGTACTGTGCCTTCATCTAGCTATCTGAAAAAATGCAGACAGTTCCACGATCTAGTCATCACAGATCAAATCAGAATTGATATTTGTTTTAAATATACCTACACGCAAACTGACTGTTTAAGATTGCCTCATGAAACACAGAAAAGCTAATTACTTAGAAATTAGTGGATATCATTTCATCACCAAATTCTTTGGTAAAATAATAATTTTATATTTGGCTGTTATTGTATCATTTTGATTGTTTCCCAAAAACAGGGAGCATGGTGGGAGTTTCATTATAAGAAGGTGCATTTTGGAGAGAGAGGCATTTTTACAGTTGATCAAATTTTAAGAAATTGAAAATTTTTCACATTGTGTAAAACGCAAATTTACAAATTTCTTTTAGTCTCGCATACTGTCTCCGGCATTTGCAATAGCCAATGTTTAGGGAAAAACATAAGCTACTGTTAAGCACTGAATGAATTATATGTTCTGCCATTTCTTGAGGAGAACGGCACCCCACTGCCTGCTTCATGATTCATTCGTGATTCAAAGTGGTCAAGAGTTCAGGCTCAGAAGTCAGACTTTTATTACACACATGACTTTGGGCCAGTAATTTGCCTGTTCAGATCTCTTTGCTTGTCTCTAAGCATGAAATAAAAGTAAATGTACCTATTTTAAATGGTGTTTGGGGGGGTTAAATATGTCAATAAATGTATATCATTTAGAACAATTTATTGTATTAGTAATTTAGTGAAATAGAAAAAAGACAGCTATTTTAAAAAGCTGGAAGTAGCTTGAACTGATCAATTTAAAAGGAAGATTGGAATCCTTTTAGAAACGGAGCTCCTCTTTTTGTTAGACAAAAGACACTTACAGTCATACTTGTTTATGGTGGAGATGCAGTCTGGTAAAGCCTGGATAAAGTCAGTGGATTTGCTAGAGAAATGGTGTTGGCTACAGAGAGAAAGAAGGAAAGAGGGAGGGATGCTCAGCAATAGACAGCTAGTGAGATATTCTCTGAGGCTGAGGTGCGCCCAGACACTACAATGAAGAAAAGAATCCCGAGGGATGAGGCCCATATCCAGGTAGCAGGAACAGGAAGTGACCATCTGGGCCAATGGCAGGCATCCTGGTGGGAGGTGAGGCAGCGCAGACTTGGGCAGGGACTCTGGCTTCCTGCAGTGCGTGGCGGTAGGACAGAGGCAGTTTTCTTATATCTCTGCTTTAACATGAAAAGGAAGGGTTACTAGAGCTGGTTGGAAATACTAAGAGATTTCTAGTTTGGAAATATACATATTTGTTCACATTTTTCTATATTTGTCTATCTCTACCACTAATTTTGCTCAGTGGTTTCCAGTCTGGGTTTTTCTGTCACTGCACAGATTGGCCCAAACAGTTACTCTTGGTCATCCTCATTCTACATGAACACTATTCATTATTTTTACATCTCCTCATTCTGAATTTTCCCTTTATATATATATAAAGGGAAATATCTGTATATATATATATATATATATATATATATATATATATTATATTATATATCTGTATATATATATAGTATGGCCCTTCTATAGGGCTATATCTCTCTCCCGGGGCCTCTCTCTATCAGGGGCCTCTCCTCTCTCCGGGGCCCCCTCTCTCTTCTATATCTATCTTTTTCCTTCCTCTTTCTTTTTCTTTCTTTTCTTTGGGCCTTCCTTGTTTCATTGGCCGTGCATTTGCCTGTCCTCTCCATGAAACACCAGACTAGCCAAAATCTCTACTCTCCTGGGCAAAATCAAACAAGATTTGGAAATTCATCCCAATATAAACTCCCTGATAATTAGACAGATTGAGGTACAAATTTGTCAAGACAGTTTCTGAAATCCATTGTGTGGGTGAGGAAGTGTGGAAAGAATAAGGCAAGGAGATTCTCAGTTGGATCTTAAACTAGTATTTACACATGTCTTGAGACAGCAGATCAAGCTTTTCAAGAAGCTTATTTATATGGATGGCATTCCTGGAAGACAAAGCCCTCAAGGAATGAGAAGACACCAGGCATGAGAAGATTCGACGAACGGCACAGCATAGGTGGTAAAGGCAAGACAGTTCTTAAGATAGAATAATACTTATCATTAACATTTTTTTTTCTGGCTCTTTCCACACTGGATTCATACATAAGTGCTACAAGTAGCAAGTGGACCACGTTGTAAATATCGATAAAAACGACTAGATTTCACTTCTGGTTAGGAATTAGAAATCTGTAAAAGACCTAAAATTGAGAACAAGATAGATAACTTAAAAACAAACAAAGAGAAAAACAAAACAAATGAACAAAAAACTCTTAAAGAACTAAAGATGCCAAAAAAAAACTAAGTGAACTAAAATCCAGAAAGTGGTGAGTCTTCCTTCTAAGAGAAGGACCGACTGCTGCCTTCATCCTAAGTGGAGTGAAGGGAGAAGGATGGATTCACCAGGGGAGGGGGTGTGAGGAAACAGGCCAAATTATCCACAAAGTTTTAAAGGTCCATGAGGTTTGGTGTGGTGGTTCAAATTCCTGAAGAAGCCCAGACAAAGAAGAATCTGCATCCACCTCCACTTTCTTTCCAAATGGGGCTTTCACTGAGCGCATGCAAGGAACATACCCAGGTATGGAGGCAAGGTAGGAGATCTGAAAAAAATCCCCACTGAGGCTTACAGAGCCCACTTGAAGCCAAAGTTTGGGAGAACCCCGAGAAATCTCTCTGAGCAACGCTGAGACTTCACCCAGTGTAAGTCTGCTGCCAAAAACTGGAGTTGGGGCAATAAAACAGTGAGAAATACCTCCAAGTTTCCCCAGGACTTCACTTCAAGGGTCACAATTTCAGATCATGCATTCATGATTCCAGTACAAATTGAGGTGTGTCAAAGAAAGATGAATCTCAAAGTTATCCTCCAAACAGCTGCTCATGGAACCCAGGTGTGACTGACACCAAATGAATAACAAAACTGAAAATATTATCTTTTAAGACACTGATTAGAAAATTGAAATTTTATTAATATTCATCTTAATTAATTTCCTATTAATATGCTATTTAATGGAACTGATAAAGGGACAGTAAGTTGCCTCTTGACAATTACAAGCATGATATTTAAGGTTTACCCAAAGAGTACATACAAAGCTACGGTCAAGCTGTCAGAGTTGTATGTAAGTATTTAACCAAGTGTTTCTTGTTTACAAGTGAGAAGCATGGCAGTGTTCAGAACTGCATAGCAAAGATCTGGATTAAACTGACAAAAACAGAGAAATTCAAAGTTAAGGTTGTCAATATCACATTTTTAGAATCCCTCTGATACTAAATGAAATAAAACCACTAATATTTGATGTCATATTTGTAAATACTGAAATGCAAAATCACTCTGAAATGTGAGTGCTACTATTCTTGCCCCAAATGTATTTTCCTCTTCTTATTTACAACTTCCAGTACTCTGACAATAAAAAGCCAGTTTTCCAAGGTGTAGTCAGCCAGTTGAAATGTTTGATGTCACTGCATTATCTAAGGCAGAATGGAGTTGAATCGCAAAACACATGGAAATCATTTCCATCAAATGATAGGACAAGAAAGGTGTCCTTGGATAGCTCAGCATGATGAATTTAAACTGAACATTAGGAAACTGATCTCTAATGCAGGTGTCTTTCATTTAATTTTTTCTCCAAGGTAAGGTCATTTATGATCTATTGTATAATACTGTTGGGAAATTAGGCTATTATCAAGTGTTTCTTCTTCACAGAAAATCCTATTAGAATATACTACTTGTATGTATAAATAGAACAAAGGTCATGTTATAATTATAGTACAAGTAGGATGGAATGAAATGAAGCTAATTATTCCTTTAAACACTTGTGAATAATGTTAACACTTGAGGGCACAATTGTCAACAGTAAAAATCTTCCTATTCTATTTTTATTTCAAAGAAAAAACTAAGAGAATTTAGGGCTTTAAAAAAAATACATGATATTAACAAATGATTACAAAAACTCTCACTATGAGTTAGACACAAAACTATAATAAATATGCACTGGCATAGCAATAGTAGATGCATTAGTATATATACAATCCACATATATGTATATGTGTACCTACATACATACATGTACACACATGTATGTGTAATATAATGCTTCCTTTCCTGTTCTCCAAGACATTGAATGAAAGGGAGTGTTTGTCTTGGGAAATGCAGTAATGTTAGCTTAAGAAAAGACGAAGAATTAATGCTACTCAGAATTTCACTCCCAGGTTTACGTTTTTCTCCTGGTAAATATCTTTTATGTCTTAAATATTTTTTTATCTTGGTGAATATCTCTTTGGGTCTTAAATATTAACAATTATGCCACATTTTTTGTCATAGTGGACATTACTAGTGCTCATCAATATTTCCTGGACAGGTGATAAAACTGACTTCCTTGCCTTCTCTAACTCACATGAGGCATGACCGTGTATAGTAATGTTTTTTGGCCCATAAAACGTCAGTGGTGTGTGCCATCTCTAAGAGGAGGCATTTCAGAGCCAAATCTTGATCACTCACGTTTCCTCGCCTTGAACCCTAAAGTACTGTGTTCAGATGGAGGCGCCACAGATGACAACATCCTCATCATCTGAGCCAACGTGTAGAAGACAGCTGGTTCCCTTGGTCCATCGCTGGAACCCAAGTGGACAATGTGTGAAGCGGAGTTATTTTTGTGCTTTAAGTCTCTGAGGCTTTGGCATCGTATGTTGTTGCAGCAAAACTGATACTTCTCTTGTCCAGCTGATCCAATCCTCCCTTATTTTAAGTTCATATTCTAAAGCAAATTTTTTTCTTCTAGTTGTGTGTGCTTAGTAGTAGTAGTAGATCTAAATCAGCCTTAAAATATGCCTTTTTTCATAAATTTTGTTATCTTTATTAGTGCAATTTTTATGAATATGTGATTTGCATACATTTGGAAAGGAGAAGTAATAATAAAATTACAACTATCCACATTTAATCTCAGAATACCTCTATTCATATAGAAATCTGAATAAATTCATCTTCTTCCTTAAAAAATAGCTACTGATGTGTGAATGCTGGTTGAAAGAATGGATGGTAGGATGTGTGGAAAGATGGATCAATGGAGGGATGGATGGATTGATGGACGGATGGATGGATGGATGGATAGATGGACAGATGGGATACTGGCTATTTCATTATATGCAATAAGTAAATAAAACTGAATCTCTGAAACTCCTTAGCTCACAAAGTTTATTTTTGGCTCTAAAAGCACATTTACTTTCATTTCCGCTTACTTATTTTTAACCATAACTTAAATAAAACATTGTTTTTAAGCAATACTGGTAATTGGGCATGTCTTTTTTCTTCATCTAGACTAAAATTTTGAAAGCAGGAACTATGTGCTGTATCTTCATATTACACTTCCGTGCAGGAAGCTACATGGAACCAGAGGAAGAATAAAGATTTCTGAAGCTAGTAAGAATTGGATAGATTGTTGTTACTCCACACTTGAGTTCTGTGACACACTTAAATCCTATAACCAAATTATTTGAGCCGCAGTTTCCTCATTCTAAAAAGGGGGGTAGTATCTGTCTAAAATATTTGTTTAAATATAATAATATGAAACACAGCAGCACATATTAGGAGATTATCAAATGTTAGTTTTCTTTCTCACTATACCCCTCACACATACGCTTCACACAACGTAATGTCCTTAAGAGTTGGGGTTAATAAATGAATCAATAAATAATTAATGCAGTTACTTAATCCATCATCATTTGTGAACTAATTTATTATTTGAGATAAAATGTTTTAAGTTGAACAGATGTTTTCCTGTTCAACCTTGTCCATGAACTACAAATTTCATTTTTCTCACTAGGGATTTCCCTAAAGGTTTGATGAGTCTAAGTTATTTTCAAGATTTAGAGAAAAAAAAATTTATAGAAAAATTGAGAAGTTTTATGTAAAATCTAATGCCTTTTTTCATAGAAAATAATATCTGCATTCTATGCAAAGGATTCAGGGCAATTAAACTGATGAACATTGCAACACAAGAATTTCCATGGCAATGGTATTTGGTAACCTCTTAAAAATAGTATAATCTTTCAGATTTGACCAATAGAAACATGTGCAGAAGATATTCAATCATACATTTTGCTAACATCATGGATTGACTTAAAAAGTATCCCCCTCCCCCAAGAAGTACAGTTTAAGATAGAATGTTATTTGGGGGAAAATTGTCAGATTGGTGACTAAATTTAACACATATGGCCAGCAATTCTCTATCCTGCTTATTTCGATTGAAATAAAAACAGAATACAATATCACAGAGACTAGCTTGAACTGGCCAGTGATTTGAGAGGAAGGGCTAGGGAAAATTCAAGAGGACTTCTAGAGTTAGAATTCATACAGCAGCGTGATGAATTCCACGTCAGGGAGCAGGAAGGAATGAAGTACCTAGCTCGAGTGACTGAGTAAAATAACCCTAGCCTTTCTATATTTCCAAACTCCGTTGAATTATTTGGCCTCAACATTTTCTCCTTGGACCTTCGCTACTTACTGCCTAATCCTTCATATACTATAAAGGGTTAAGCAGGATTTAAAGTGTAAAAACTGGGTCAACTGACAACCAATAAAAAAATTTTTTTTCTAAAAGAATTTTTTTTCTGAAATCTTTTTCAAAGCAATGCACACTGAGAAAGGGGAATGCTTCAGACTGTGCTTATCTGGGTTTGATCCTTAGGGATGGAAAGCAACTGGAAATTACACGCTGTCAAAAAAAAAAAAAAACCATGCATGAACATGGAGACCATTTCATCCTTCAGGTACCTCCACTCCAAGATAAAAGCACAGACTTCTTCAAACCCTCTTCATAATATATAAAAAATGTTATCTAAATTCAGATTCCTATCTCCATACTTTGCTTACCTAGGATAACCTGTGGGTGACCAACAGGTTACTACTTCAGATTCGGAGTTTAAGAACTAAGTCACCAGCTCAGTGATGTGTTAAAGCCAGTTCATACCCATGAGCAACAACCATTTGTGCTTAGAACTGAATGATGTCATGAGAGTAACTATAAATCAGCCACAGTAGGAATATTTACACAAGAGGAATTAGCAAATGCTATAATCAGGCCCTCCCCACCACCCATGACAGCCTATTGTTAAACACTTATCAGGGATCTACTGTATGGGCCACAAATGCACAAGAGCCCTGTGGCCATCCTTTGCATTCCAGTTCATTGACAACAGATACCTGTAATTGACCCCAGACTCCATTAGACTTTGCCTTCTGATTATGCAAAATATCTTTCCAAAACCAAGGCTCCAAGATGATTAGAGTTGGCTCCTAAGTGTAAACCTACTTGGCAGTTTAATATGTATACATTATTTACAAAGACACTAACTTGGATAATAATGAACATCCAGATAGATAGTAGAATATGTGAAAGCCCCGGATCCTGATCCAAAGGGAAACTTCTCTATTGTTATCTCCCTAATAACATGGAAAGTGTTTTACTTCAATGAAGAACAACAGGGGCTTTCAAAAGTACTTTCGAGCTAAAGAAATCAGGTTGTTTACCAATTATTTTTTTTAGCCTGTCTGACAATGACCTTCCTTTAACAAAACACTCCATAATAAACCCATTCCTGTAAAATGGAAGTTCTGGGACTATGACCTTGTTACTTAACACTACACACTTTCCTTTGATTCATGTAAAATCTACTCTCATTGGTCAAGAGAGCTCACAGGGTCTCAAATCCTCTGGTCAAGTGAAGAACTCCACAGCAGAGATGCCGAGATCTGCTCGTCTTGCCACGCACCCAAGACCAAGCCTTATAGCCGTGTGGCTGACAGGGTCTTGGCACACCGGCCGGGTGTCAGGCCTGTGCCTCTGAGGTGGGAGAGCCGAGTTCAGGACATTGGTCCAACAGAGTCCTCCCAGCTCCACGTAATATTAAACGGTGAAAGCTCTCCCAGAGGTCTCCATCTCAACTCTAAGACCCAGCTCCACTCAATGACCAGCAAGCTACAGTGCTGGACACCCTATGCCAAACAACTAGCTAGACAGGAACACAACCCCACTTATTAGCAGAGAGGCTACCTAAAATCATAATAAGGTCACAGACACCCCAAAACCCAGCACCGGACGCGGTCCTGCCAACCAGAAAGACAAGATCCAGCCTGATCCTCCAAAACACAGGCACAAGTCCCCTCCACCAGGAAGCCTACACAACCCACTGAACCAACCTTAGTCACTGGGGGCAGACACCAAAAACAATGGGAACTACGAACCTGCAGCCTGTGAAAAGGAGACCCCAAACACAGTAAGTTAAGCAAAATGAGAAGACAGAGAAATACACAGCAGATGAAGGAGCAAGGTAAAAATCCACCAAACCAACCAAACTAATGAAAAGGAAATAGGCAGTCTACCTGAAAAAGAATTCAGAGTAAAGAGAGTAAAGATGATCCAAAATCTTGGAAATAGAATGAAGAAAATACAAGAAATGTTTAACAAGGAACTAGAGGAACTAAAGAGTAAACAAACAATGATGAACAACACAATAAATGAAATTAAAAATTCTCTGGAAGGAATCAATAACACAATAACTAAGGCAGAAGAATGGATAAGTGACCTGGAAGATAAAATAGTGGAAATAACTACCGCAGAGCAGAATAAAGAAAAAAAGAATGAAAAGAATTGAGGACAGTCTCAGAGACCTCTGGGACAACATTAAATGCACCAACATTCAAATTATAGGGGTCCCAGAAGAAGAAGACAAAAAGAAAGGGACTGAGAAAATATTTGAAGAGATTATAGTTGAAACCTTCCCTAATATGGGAAAGGAAATAGTTAATCAAGTCCAGGAAGCACAGAGAGTCCCATACAGGATAAATCCAAGGAGAAAAACACCAAGACACATTAATCAAACTATCAAAAATTAAATACAAACAAAAAATATTAAAAGCAGCAAGGGAAAAACAACAAATAAGATACAAGGGAATCCCCATAAGGGTAACAGCTGATCTTTCAGCAGAAACTCTGCAAGCCAGAAGGGAGTGGCAGGACGTATTTAAAGTGATGAAAGGCAAAAACCTACAACCAAGATTACTCTACCCAGCAAGGATCTCATTCAGATTCGACAGAGAAATTAAAACCTTTACAGACAAGCAAAAGCTAAGAGAATTCAGCACCACCAAACCAGCTTTACAACAAATGCTAAAGGAACTTCTCTAGGTAGGAAACACAAGAGAAGGAAAAGACCTACAATAACAAACCCAAAACAATTAAGAAAATGGTAATAGGAATATACATATCAATAATTACCTTAAATGTAAATGGGTTAAATGCTCCAACCAAAAGACATCGACTGGCTGAATGGATACAAAAACAAGATCCATATATATGCTGTCAACAAGAGACCCACTTCAGACCTAGGGACACATACAGACTGAAAGTGAGGGGATGGAAAAAGACATTCCATGCAAATGGAAATCAAAAGAAAGCTGTAGTAGCAATTCTCATATCAGACAAAATAGACTTTAAAATAAAGATTATTACAAGAGACAAAGAGGACGCTACATAATGATCAAGGGATCAATCCAAAAAGAAGGCATAACAATTGTAAATATTTATGCACCCAACAAGGAGCATCTCAATGCATAGGCAAATGCTAGCAATCATAAAGGAGAAATCGACAGTAACACAATCATAGTAGGGGACTTTCATACCCGACTTTCACCAATGGACAGATATTCCAAAATGAAAATAAATAAGGAAACACAAGCTTAAAATGATACATTAAACAAGATGGACTTAATTGATATTTATAGGACATTCCATCCAAAAACAACACAATACACTTTCTTCTCAAGTGCTCATGGAACATTCTCCAGGATAGATCATATCTTGGGTCACAAATCAAGCCTTGGTAAATTTAAGAAAATTGAAATCATATCAAGTATCTTTTCCGACCACAACGCTATGAGACTAGATATCAATTACAGGAAAAAATCTGTAAAAAAAATACGAATATGTGGAGGCTAACAATACACTAAATAACCAAGAGATCACTGAAGAAATCAAAGAGGAAATCAAAAAATACCTAGAAACAAATGACAATGAAAACACAACAACCCAAAACCTATGGGATGCAGCAAAAGCAGTTCTAAGAGGGAAGATTACAGCAATACAACATACCTCAAGAAACAACAAACATCTCAAATAAACAACCTAACCTTACACCTAAAGCAATTAGAGAAAGAAGAACAATAAACCCCCAAAGTTAGCAGAAGGAAAGAAATCACACTGATCAGATCAGAAATAAATGAAAAAGAAATGAAGGAAACGATAGCAAAGATCAATAAAACTAAAAGCTGGTTCTTTGAGAAGATAAACAAAATTGATAAATCATTAGTCAGACTCATCAAGAAAAAAAGGGAGAAGACTCAAATCAATAGAATTAGAAAAGAAAAAGGAGAAGTAACAACTGACACTGCAGAAATACAAAGGATCATGAGAGATTACTACAAGCAACTCTATGCCAATAAAATGGACAACCTGGAAGAAATGGACACATTCTTAGAAAAGCACAACTTTCCGAGACTGAACCACAAAGAAACAGAAAATATAAACAGACCAATCACAAGTAATGAAATGGAAACTGATTAAAAATATTCCAACAAACAAAAGACAAGAGGGCTTCACAGGCGAATTTTATCAAACATTTAGAGAAGAGCTAACACCCATCCTTCTCAAACTCTTCCAAAATATAGCAGAGGGAGGAAAACTCCCAAACTCATTCTACGAGGCCACCATCACCCTGATACCAAAACCAGACAAAGATGTCACAAAGAAAGAAAACTACAGGCCAATATCACTGATGAACATAGATGCAAAAATCCTCAACAAAATACTAGCAAACAGAATCCAACAGCACATTAAAAGGATCATACCCCATGATAAAGTGGGTTTTGTCCCAGGAGTGCAAGGATTTTTCAATATACACAAATCAATCAATGTGATACACCATATTAACAAATTGAAGGATAAAAATCATATGACCATCCCAATAGATGCAGAAAAAGCTTTCCCTAAAATTCAACACCCATTTATGATAAAAAACCCTCCAGAAAGTAGGCATAGAGGGAACTTACCTCAACATAATAAAGGCCATATATGACAAACCCACAGCCAACATCATGCTCAATGCTGAAAAACTGAAACCATTTTCACTAAGATCAGGAACAAGACAAGGTTGCCCACTCTCACCACTATTATTCAACATAGTTTTGGAAGTGTTAGCCACAGCAATCAGAGAAGAAAAAGAAATAAAAGGAATCCAAATTGGAAAAGAAGAAGTAAAGCTGTCACTGTTTGCAGATGACATGATACTATACATAGAGAATCCTAAAGATGCTACCAGAAAACTACTAGAGCTAATCAATGAATTTGGTAAAGTAGCAGGATACAAAATCAATACACAGAAACAGCTTGCATTCCTATACAGTAATGATGAAAATCTGAAAGAGAAATTAAGGAAACACTCCCATTTACCACTGCAACAAAAAGAATAAAACACCTAGGAATAAACCTACCTAAGGAGACAAAAGACCTGTATGCAGAAAACTATAAGACACTGATGAAAGAAATTAAAGATGATACAAACAGATGGAGAGATATACCATGTTTTTGGATTGGAATAATCAACATTATGAAAATGACTCTACTACCCAAAGCAATCTACAGATTCAATGCAATCCCTATCAAACTACCAATGGCATTTTTCACAGAACTAGAACAAAAAATTTCACAATTTGTATGGAAACACAAAAGACCCCGAATAGCCAAAGCAGTCTTGAGAAAGAAAAAACGGAACTAGAGGAATCAGACTCCCTGACTTCAGACTATACTACAAAGCTACAGTAATCAAGACAGTATGGTACTGGCACAAAAACAGAAATATAGATCAATGGAACAGGACAGAAAGCCCAGAGATAAACCCACACACATATGGTCACCTTATTTTTTTTTTTTTTTTTAAAGTTTTTTGATTGATTGATTGCTTGATTGCTATGTTGGGTCTTTGTTTCTGTGCTAGGGCCCTCTCCAGCTGCGGCAAGCGGGGGCCACTCCTCATCGCAGTGCGCGGGCCTCTCACCATCGTGGCCTCTCCTGTTGCGGAGCACAGGCTCCAGACGCGCAGGCTCAGTAGTTGTGGCTCACGGGTCTAGTCGCTCCGCGGCATGTGGGATCTTCCCGGACCAGGGCGCGAACCCGTGTCCCCTGCATTAGCAGGCAGATTCTCAACCACTGCGCCACCAGGGAAGCCCCTGGTCACCTTATTTTTGATAAAGGAGGCAAGAATATACAATGGAGAAAAGACAGCCTCTTTAATAAGTGGTGCTGGGAAAACTAGACAGCTACATGTAAAAGAATGAAATTAGAACACTCCCTAACACCATACACAAAAATAAACTCAAAATGGATTAAAGACCTATATGTAAGGCCAGACACTATCAAACTCTTAGAGGAAAAATAGGCAGAACACTCTATGACATAAATCACAGCAAGATCCTTTTTGACCCACCTCCTAGAGAAATGGAAATAAAAACAGAAGTAAAAAATGGGACCTAATGAAACTTCAAAGCTTTTGCACAGTAAAGGAAACCATAAACAAGATGAAAAAACAGCCCTCAGAATGGGAGAAAATATTTGCAAACTAAGCAACTGATAAAGGATTAATCTCCAAAATTTACAAGCAGCTCATGCAGCTCAATATCAAAAAAACAAACAAGCCAATAAAATGCTCAGAAGACCTAAATAGACATTTCGCCAAAGAAGATATACAGATGGCCAACAAACACATGAAAGAATGCTCAACATCACTAATCATTAGAGAAATGCAAATCGAAACTACAACGAGGTATCACCTCACACTGGTCAGAATGGCCATCATCAAAAAATCTACAAACAATAAATGCTGGAGAGGGTGTGGAGAAAAGGGAACTCTCTTGCACTGTTGGTGGGAATGTAAATTGACACAGCCACTATGGAGAACAGTATGGAGGTTCCTCAAAAAACTAAAAATAGAACTACCATTCAACCCAGCAATCCCACTACTGGGCATATACCGTGAGAAAACCATAATTCAAAAAGAGTCATGTACCACAATGTTCATTGCAGCTCTATTTACAATAACCAGGACATGGAAGCAACCTAAGTGTCCATGGATGGATGAATGGATAAAGAAGATGTGGCACATATATACAATGGAATATTACTCAGCCATAAAAAGCAATGAAATTGAGTTATTTGTAGTGAGGTGGATGGACCTAGAATCTGTCATACAGAGTGAAGTAGGTCAGAAAGAGAAAAACAAATACCGTATGCTAACACATATATATGGAATCTGAAAAAAAAAAAAAGTGGTTATGAAGAACCTAGGGGCAGGACAGGAATAAAGACGAAGACATAGAGAATGGACTTGAGGACATGGGGAGGGGAAAGGGTAAGCTGAGACGAAGTGAGAGAGTGGCATGGACATATATACACTACCAAATGTAAAATAGATAGCTAGTGGGAAGCAGCCGCATAGCACAGGGAGATCAGCTTGGTGCTTTGTGACCACCTAGAGGGGTGGGATACGGAGGGTGTGAGGGAGACGCAAGAGGGAGGAGATATGGGGACATATGTATAACTGATTCACTTTGTTATAAAGCAGAAACTAACATACCATTGTAAAGCAATTATACTCCAATAAAGATGTTTTAAAAACAAACAAACAAACAAAATAGGAGAATGGTTAAATAAATTATCAAGTGTTCATATGGTAAAAAAAAAAAAAAGTACTCCACGGCAAAGAGGGCTGGGGACTCCTCTTGTCTCATGGCCGGACCCCATCCTCATTTCTGTCCTTAATGTCTTCACTTCTGCTGTACCTCAGATTAGTTACCGGAGGAACAGAAATATTCAGATGTACAAAGAGTTGAATATTACTGGAAGAAATACTAAACAGTATACCTTTGCAAAAGAAAAGTGAACCCAGATGAAAAAAATCAGGCTGCAGGACACACTATATTTATTTTGTCCCCCACCTTAATCTTAAGTGATGTTTTATCTGAGTATAGAATTCAGGAGTCACAGGTGTTTCTCTCTCTTTCTTCAAATTAGGGTGCAGAAGAGAAGTCTAATTGTTATTTTATTTTGGACAGGGTTTTTCTCTCTTGCAGTTTTTCAGAATATATATTTTGATGTTCTGCAATTTCATTATCCTGGGCCTTTGTGTGGCTTTATTTTCATTTCCTTTTCTCAGTACTAGGCCTGCACATTCAATCTGAAGGTTCATGTTTTTCTTCAATTGTGGCACATTCCCCACTTTTTTTTCAAATCGCGCTTTTATTCTCTTTCTCCTCCTATTTTGGCCATATGTTTGAGTCTCTCAATCTACCCTCTTTGTCTCTGAATTACTCTTTTATACACAGTCTGTGTGTGCACATGTGTGTGTGCACATGTGCAAGTAATTCTCATTTGGGGTGAATTCTTTCACACCTGTGTCCAGTCTAGAAAATATCAAGTATTTGTATGACAATGATACACCTTTCATTTCTACTATGTCTAGTTTTTCCTGTAGCCACAAATTTATCTCTGTATCTGCTTATTTCCTAATCTTTTTTGTTCTCTATGTGGATGCTATGGTAAACAAATCAATATCCCCCTACACTCTACCCAAAGATGTGCATGCCCTACTCCCAGGACCCCGTAAATATGTTACCTTGTATGGCCAAAGGGACTTTGTGGATGTGATTAAGTTAAGAATCTTGAGATGGGAAGACTGTCCTGGATTACGTAGGTGGGTCAAAAGTAATTTCAAGAATCCTTATAAGGGAGGCGGAAATATGGGAGACAAAGAGCAGATCTAATGACAGAAGCAGAGGCTGGAGTGATGCTCTTTGAAAACAGAGAGAAGAGCCCTGAGCCACAGAAGTCAGGTGTCCTCTAGCAGCTGGAGAAGGAAAGGTAACAAATCCCCCCCTAGAGCCTCCAGGAGGAAAGCAGCTCTGCTGACACCTTGATTCTGGCCCAGAGAGACCCATGCTGGACTTACAACCTACTGTAAGATAATACATCTGTGTTGTTTCAAAACACTATGTTTGTGATACTTTGTGACAGCACGAACTGGAAACTAATTCTAATGTTATGTCATTCGTTTTTGTTTTGAGGATGTTTAACATATTTAGAATCCTTTTATCTATTTGTTCTATTATCTTTATTCTATTTGGAGTAGATTCATCTTCACTCTTTCTCCTTTTCCCAAAATCCTACTCTGTCTCATTAGAGATACAGGTCTCACAGTTTTGCTTTTGCCTCCATCGTGCCCATCCTGAGGTCCCTATTCCAGAACTGTGTTTTAGAACAGTGCCCCCTTTTCACCGGGATGTTGGGATATCTCAGGTCCTGCAGCACATCCAACAGGCAACTTGGCCCCTTCCTGGCTCCCTCCTCTGCCCGACATAAACCTCACTACCTAAGCCTTAGTCCCAGGCAACAGCCAACAGCAGATTATTTTTCCAGCATCCTTTCTCAAACTGGGTAGCTCAAACCCAGTTTATTATTTTAAGCAGTGAAACTGTCCCTGCCCACTCACCTTGGACGTGGTGCTTATGTTCTAGTACCCAGAGGAGACAGGCGCACCACTGCTTTTGTCTCCTTCCACACCCTTCAGCTCTGCCTACCTTGGCCCTTTCCTCCTGGTCTCACTCATTGACATGCTCATTTGCTTTTGACCATTTAAGTTTTCTCTTTATCTCATTGTCTTTTTCTATGGGGGGGGGCGGGTGTCACAAAATACGAATTTTAAAGCTATCACCACAATAGTTACCTTTATATCCATTAGTTGACAACAATTTCATTTTAAAAAGAACCTTTGGTGAGAGACAAAAGAAAATGAGCTCTATCTGGCAGTCAGGCAAAATAGTTTTCTTTCCTGAGCGAACGCAGTTTAATGTGTAATGCTTCCTGGAGCCCTGGGCTGAGACGGATCCCGAGCTTACGCCTGCTCTCACTGGAAAAGTGTGCCGTCCTCGGTTAACGAGGGTGCTGGGGCAGGGTGGGAGGACGTGCCCCTCGCTCACATAGTGTGTTTGCCATCATGCAGACAGCACCCTGTTGCAGCAGTCAGTTACTTAGTTTCATGCAACATAATCAACCCTGAACAAATTAATTCTAGAAGGGAATTTTTTACAAAGACACTAGAAACTCCCAAGTCACATGGCAACTGGGGAAACATTTCTGGATGAGTCAGGGTAGGCCACCTCCCCAGCACCCCGTCAGTAGTGCGGCGAAGAGGCATGTTGTCACTTTGTCAGCAAAACCTCAAAGAAATGGTGCTGGTGTAAGAGTCAACGTACCGGGACTTCCCCGGCGGTCCAGTGGTTAAGACTCTGCCTTCCAAGGCAGGAGGTGCAGGTTCGATCCCTGGTCAGGGAACGAAGATCTCACATGCTACGGAGTGTGGTCAAAAACTAAAAAAACAGTAAAATAAAATAGCTTCATAATGTTTTAAAAAAAAAGAGTTAATGTATTGTCTCCTACAAGGCAGTAAACTTCAAGTACATAAATTTAAAGCCCCTCAGACCTATGCAGAAGTCCAAGATCAATATTTTCATGCCTTTTACAGCGTTCCAGATGAATGCTAAAGATGATGCTCTAGATATTTTAAATGTCCTGTTAGTCTTGTTACACAAATAGCAACAACAAGATGTGAAAATTTGGCAGACACAGAAATGTAAGTACATCTATAAATACAGGATATCTTTTGTGATCAGGCAGTTTTAATGTACTTTACACATACGGGATATATATTTCTATGGGTCTTTGGGGATGGATTCTTTTTTTTTTCAATGTGCATGCTCTATTTGTAGATATGTCTATATATCTCTGTCTACGTAGTTCAAGTTAAAATACATATCCATAAAGGCATTAAAATAACTTAGGTGATATTAAAATTACATACTGTTCATTCTTATTTCAGGAATAGAACACTTTTATCTATAAGGAATCATGTGAACATTGATTTCAAAGAAGAAAAAAAAAATTAAATTTATATGTTAACTGAAATGAGCATTGATTTAAAAACTTAGCCCAGATTGAAAATTTGCTTAACAAAAGTTTAATTACTATCATATTATTCCCACTATGAGAAATGATTTAAAGATAATTAAAATATATAGCAAAACGCCAATTTTTTTTAATAACTCACAGCATGGTGATGGGAAAATTATAATTGTAGCTATAAGTAAAGACATTTAGAAGGCCAGCCAATTCATTTATTGGCAATCTCCCCTGCTTTGCCAAGACCCTTAAAAATGAAAAATACTTGCTTATACCTTAGTCTTGACTAATACTTAAATGATGGCACATGACAAGTCTGAGTGCAAATGTTTCAATTAGTTAAGAATTATCATTTCTAGTGCTTTTTATTCTCTTACATATTCTGTTTTACTATTCACCAGGTCATATTACATGAGGCATTGATTTAATATCTCTAATTTAAAATATTATACTTCCCTTTTAATTCATTTGGTTCCATATTACAAATCTAATCTCAAGTTTGTTATTTACTCTTAGACAATATAAATTCTGTACACAAAGGAAGCAAACTTGGTCCTCTTTTCTTTCACACACACCCACAGAATTTCTTTCTCATTTTTGCTCAAGGCCATAGCACTGAAAAATTCTAACTAAAATACAAGGTTTGATTCTGTTCTCTTCCAGGATTACTGAAACTGAGAAGGCGAAAGGGATGTGGATTTAAAAACATTCTCTGGGTCCTGATAAAGACTTCCTCATAGCTTCACAGTGTTAGCTCTTCTTGTCTCCAACATCATGTACCTCAGGGGGCAAAAAGAGTTCCAGTCAAACACTGATGAATGTGGACATCACTGGAGCGAGTTTAATGCATACATTGTTGTACTAGTTTAATGCACACATATGACTGTGAACAGAATTTCAAATAAAACATCTAATCAATAATGCATGCAGAAAAGAGCTTTGTCACCTACTAACTTTATGGAAATAAGCATACTATGTCCACCTATATGTCTGCACGTCTGTACAGCAGAAGTTGGGTTTCTACACTTGAGAATAACAGCCAAGAAAACAGACATATTTTCAAGAGGTAACTTGGCAAGAGCTATAGATCAGGATCAAGCTCAATATAAAAACGACTTCAGCGTGATCTTTAACCATCAAACGATCTCGCTTTGATGAAAGATTCTTTCTCTCTTACCCTTTCTTTCTCCTTCCTCCCTTCCTTCCTTCCTTCACTCTTTCCTTTCTTTTTCCTTCTACTTTTGTCTTTCTTTCTATTCCTAGTGAGATTGCATGCATATCAAACGAAAAAGAAATGCAACCCTGTGTAGTATCCCCTTCACAGTGGTTCCACTATTAAAAACAAAAAAACCCCAAACTGATGCATTGCTATGTCTTGATCTTAGTGTCTTTGCTCATTCCTTTAGGTCCTTTACACTAATAAATGCTCAGCCTCATTTGGCCTAAAAGGTCTAAAACAATACAGAAAAGAATTACCTTGATGTTATGAGATTGTATTTATATTTCCCCACTTTTCCTTAAACCCTCTAAATGAATACCACTTGCTTCCATTATATTTAAAAACTTTCTCCACTGGGCTTCCCTGGTGGCGCAGTGGTTGAGAGTCTGCCTGCCAATGCAGGGGACACGGGTTCGAGCCCTGGTCTGGGAAGATCCCACGTGCCACGGAGCAGCTGGGCCCGTGAGCCACAATTACGGAGCCTGCACGTCTGGAGCCTGTGCTCCGCAACAAGAGAGGCCGTGATAGTGAGAGGCCCGTGCACCGCAATGAAGAGTGGCCCGTGCTTGCCACAACTAGAGAAAGCCCTCGCACAGAAATGAAGACTCAACACAGCCATAAATAAATAAATAAATACTTTAAAAAAAAAGTAAAAGTCTATTAATTAAAAAAAAAAAACAAAAACTTTCTCCACCAAGGAAAATTGATTCAATTGAGAAAAAAAGAGAAAACAAGAGCCAGCCTTTCTAAAGTTATAGTTGTACATGGATAATCATTGGAAGAAAATATGCATTTAATTATGTATGGAATACAGAAGAATGATATCAAGAAGTAAGCCTTTCGGAGTTTCCACCACAATGTTTAACTTCATGGAAATTCAGCCTTGGATTTGACATCACCACTCAGGGCCGTTTTGCTTGTCCTCATCATGAAGATTAAAGAGATATTTTATATACTTGAACCTTTGGTACCTTTGAATTACTTGAGGATAATTTTTGTAAGTTTAATTTTATATTTATTACCTGAATTCCATTTCTTTATACATAGCCCTAAACCCAAAGGCTGAGTTTCTATAAAAGAATTGTTTGAAGCTGTGCTAATTCATTTTCACAGGCAAGATTACATGGAAATAAGCTCTTCTATCAGAACAGAAGATGCCAAGCTCCACGTTCTGCTTGGTGATAGCTTTGGAAAACAGCAGGTATTAGAGCTAAGGGGAAAATTAGAACTCAGAGGCTAAATGACCAGCCCAAGAGCACACAGCACACACTTGGCGGTAGATCCCAGATCTCCTTGCTGTCTCTCTCAAGACAGAACTACAAAAATACGCTGTCATCAGTGATGAAATAAGCTTTAAAATACATCATGGCAAACTGATTTTAGGATTTTTTTTTTGCAGTTAGATCTGTTTTGTTAAAATTATGTAGAAATGGTCAAAAGTTACATCTACACAAAACAAACATAATAAAATGGAAAGTAGGTAAAACACCCACATCTCTGACATCATATTGCTAAAGTACATGTTCTGGATGGCAGCCAGAAATTTGGTGTGTTCATGCAGGTGCTGTCTGTTGTCAAACACATATTTTTCTTTTTCTTTCATGCTAGCGCAAGTATGTCTTTCTATACTTGTCCAGTGCAATCTCTTTTCCACTGTTAAACACAACATCTAGTAGCTCATCAAAGCAGAAGCAAGCACATGAAGTTTTGGCATTTAATCAGCCAAAATACAAAAGCTTTACAGCTATTCATAGATGTTTATAAAGTGAGAAAGGCGATTTTAAAATGTCACAGTAATGAAGAACTCACATCTGAGGCATCTAACAGTGAGACAAGCTGCAATACTGGAACTCACTTCCTCTTCCACGGAAGACAAGGGTTCATTAACTTTTGGTGAGGTGACAGATGACACTTACTCAGGACCATGCTTTTTGGAGAAGAGCAACCAGTCTGGATTGAACTGAAAGCTAAAGAGGCTTTCCATTTGGAAAATATTTTGATGTTATTGCAAGTCTTAGAGCATTAAGCATCTCGCCTTAAATGAAGCACCCCCAGGGGATGCCAGGAGCACTATCAAATTTATGGAGGAAGCATTCACTCTCAGAAAACTTGGTGCCGCAAGGACGTGGAAAAGGAAGGACCACAGACATCCACCTGGGCCTCAGCAAAAAGCCCCTCCGTGATACTGAGCACCCCCGGGAGGCACGGGACAGCAGCCAGTCTGATGCAACTTTAGGACCACAAGGGGGTTCTCAGCCCTTCTACTAAAATGAAATAGAGAAGGTGCACCAGGTGTAGCCTACAAACAAGAAAGGCTATAGCAGACACAGCATACAAAAATAGATTTGGGGCAAGAATGCACTAATGCCTAGTTTCTACTAACTGAGGGAAAAGTAGAATACCAAAGTTTAGGTAATTTCTAGGCTGATAGTTACGACACTGATTTGTTAGCAAATCTACTTGGGGTGTACTGTTTACAAGATGAATTCAAACAGAACAGTCACACTTCACAGAGCTCTGATTACACTTATTTATGGCTATTTATATTGTTTGGACAATGAAATCCATGACAAGAGTCCAGGGACCCAGGAACATAACTGTACCTCCCCTGCTGACACCCAGTTGGATATTTGTGGTCCTTCCTTTCCCAAGCTCCTGCTGTACCCGTTTTCTGAGACTGAATATTTCCTCCATAAACATTATAGAGATCATGACATCCCCTGACGTGCTTCACTAAGGGTAAGAGGTTTAATGCTCTTATATAAGAATTGCAATAACATCTAAATATTTTCCAAGTGGAAAGCCACTTTAGTTTTCAATTCAATCCAGACTGGTTGCTTTTCTCCAAAAAGCATTTAAAATGCCATTTTTCCACACACACACACACACACACACACACACACACACATACACCCATCCCACTGCACAACTGCCCTGTAGTAACTGTATTTTATCAGAAGAAGCAAAGTTGGCAATAGAATTATAAAGACTTGGTTTTAAAGTTTTATTTGAGCATTTGCCAATGGAAACACCAAGATTGTCTGAAAACAATAATACTGATTCTAACACAAGGAAGAGATCAGTCCCCTGCACGATGACATGGAACAAGAATAGTAAGTAGCTCACAGAAGAGAAACAACAGAACCTGGATCGCCCTGGGTGAGAGACTTCTCCAGTCCAGTGAGAAGCAGGAACTGGAAGTTGGCAACAGAAACCCACTATATACCACATACATTGAATATATAAAAACAAAGTAGTAAACCATTTGTAACTCATATGACATAGTATGGATTCAATACATGTAAAGTTATTCTTCTGTGATCTACATAGAATCCTTAACAAAGAAATGCCTTCGGACTGTTACATATGAATAACTGGACTTTGTGGATGTCACCTCACTGTGAAAGTCAAGATTTTGATGCAAAAACTCATCAAAGAATATTAGGGACATCCCTTAAAGAAATTTCCTAGAGCACACGTTTATCTAAATGCCCCTCAAACAATTGCCTTAAACAGTCCCACTGCACATCTTGTATTGCAGAAAAACTATTAATACCATCTCCTTTTACTCTCAATTTTGCTCTGGTTCAGAAAATAAATTATGTGGTAACTGTACTCAGAGCCAAACATTTTCATGGTGCCTTCATTTTACACAGAGGATAGAAAATACTTAAATACTATCTCTGGCTTGCAAACAAAGCAGGCAAAGAATCACCTATGGAAACTGTTTAAATATAGATTATTGGGCAACAGTCTTAGGTATCATGATATAAAACATATAAAGGATTTGGGGAAGATATGGAGTAGGAAGTACTAGAAATCTGTCACCCTGCATAGACAACAATTGCACTGGCAGACTCTGCCCGATGTAACTGCTTTGGAGCTCTGCAGTCTATTGAAGGCTTGCAACCAGGGGGAGGCTTAGACAGTAAATTGTGGTTAGTTTCAGTCACTACAGGTTCTTAGCACAATAGAAACATCCCATCCTCCACCAGTCAGCTCAGGGCACACAGCTGTGTGTATCTTCCTAGAGCAGCTTGCACACAGCCTGCAAAAGGTGGGGGGGGGGGGCGCATAAAAGGACCCTGTCTACCCAATATTGAGGACCTGTGCTCTGACGATGATTGCTGCTTCGGATCACAGAACTGAAGTCCAAGAGGCAGCGGTCACGGTTGTCACACCTCCCCCACCTTCCCTCTGGCTGGAGTCATTTCCAGGGGATTTAAAGAGCCAACATACTTCCCCCTCACCCTCCTTCAGTTCTTTCCTTGTTCCCTTTTGGAAACAGGTCATTGAAGACCAGGGCATTCAAAAGCAACTGTACATACAGCCGGTCCCTGACTTAGGATGGTTCAACATATGATTTTTCAACTTTATGATGGTGGGAAAGCAATACGCATCCAAAACTGTGCTTTGAATTTTGAATTTTGATCTTTCCTGAGCTAAAGATATTCAGTCTGATCCTCTCTCATGATGCTGGGCAGCAGCAGGGAGCCACAACTCCCAGTCCGCCACGCGATCACAAGGTGAACAACTGATACACTTCCAACCAAGCTGTACAGAGACAACCATTCTGTTTTTCACTTTCAGTATGGTATTCAATAAATTACATGAGATACTCAATACTTTACTACAAATGTGTTAGATGATCTTGCCCACCTGTAGGCTAATGAAAGCGTTCTGAGACATGTAAGGTAGGCTGGACTAAGCTATGATGTTCAGTAAGTTAGGTGTGTTGAATGCATTTTTGACTTAAGATATTTTCAACTTAGGATGGGTTTACCAGGATGTAACCCCACTGTAAGGTGAAGGAAATCTGAACAGGGAAATCAGAACATCGTTATGCAGGTTCAGGGGAAGGCACAGGCCCAGGAAAGACCTCAGAAGAACCTCAGTTTACACCTCAGGATGGTACTCAGCACAGAGACAGCCTACAACAATCAGAAAACAAAAACAAAAAAATAAAAAGAGCAAACCCCAGGGAAGAAGGAGAATATGATTTCCAGAGTTATGACATTATTAGATTCAAATGTCCAGTTTTCAACAGCAACAACAAAAATCACAAGGCATACAAAGAAACAGGAAAGTCTGGCCAATTCCAAGGAAAAAAATAAACCAACATAAACTGTCCCTGAAAAAGCTCTGATGGTGGATCTACTAGACAAAATTTTTTAAAACTGTCTTAAAGATGCTTTACAAACTAAAGGAAGATGTGGAGAAAGTCAAGAAAATGATGAATGAACAAAATGAAAACATCAGTAAAAAGAAAATCTAAAAAGAAACCAAAAATAAGTTCTGGAGCTGAAAAGTGCGATAACTGAAGTGAAACATTCAGTAGAGGGAGTCAAACGAAGATGTGAGCAGGCAGAAGAAAGAATCAGTGAACTCAAGGATAAAACAATGGAAATTAGTGTGTCTGAGAAACAGAAATAAAAAGATTAAGCAAGAGTGAACAGAGCCTCAGGGACCTGCGGGACACTATTAAGTGGACCAACATGTGCTTGAGTAGTCACCGGCTTGAATGCTGAAAATAGTAGTAATGTTTAACACTCCCATGCTCCACAGCAGTCAATATACTTTTTAAAAAGTGTTTGAATATATCTTTAATGTGATCATTGAGATTTTAAGTACTAAATGGTATTAGCTTTCAATAATCATTTCTGAGCAAGGATTTATTATTTCTCCAGGACCACTCTCCCTATATTTTTCTTACTCTTTATACCTCCTCTCTACACAGCATCTCATCAATGCTAGCAGTAGGGTGCTCTCCCTGTCTCTGTAAATCTCTCCCTCTCCCCCTCTCTCTGTCTCTCTGTCTGTCTCTCTCTCTCTGTCTCTGTCTCTCTGTCTCTGTCTCTGTCTCTCTGTCTCTGTCTCCCTCTGTCTCTGTCTCTCTGTCTCTCTCTCTCCGTCTCTCTCTCACACACACGCACAAACACACACATTATTCATTTCTCACCTGTCTCTGAGCACAAAAATTATGTTCTGCTTAAGGCTGACACAGTCATTCACATCTAAAACCTTCAAGGAGAAATATGAGGTTACAAAGATTTTAGTTTCCTATTGAAAGTATCTTTATAGCATGTATTCTTGAACCTGGGCCTTGAAAGGTGGGGTGACTTGGGGAGGAAATAGCTAAGCATTCTGAGTTTATTATTAAGCTGTCACACAAAAACTGAGAGGGAGAAGTTGGGGGAGGGAAAGAAAGAAGTTGAAGAGAAGAATCAAGTGCAATGAATAGTTGCAATTACAAATTAGGTAATTGAGCATGGAAACATGTGCTTTAATTTGAACATCTACTATGCATTCTGAATTCACTACTGTCTATTTATGTCAATGCAACCCTATTTCTTTTTCCTTAGTTGCTTTAAAAAAAATAATTATCTTCAGCTGGAAGAAGATACTGTATGTGATACATTACGTAGAGTAAACCACATCACACATACAATGATAACCCTTTGTGTTTTGTTATCAGATATTTTAGAAAGCCTAAAAAAGGGAAAAATAAATTCTCAAAGCCTGATAAAGAAACTGATGACTCTGGAAATGATGGAATAAACCTCTTATGTTATAGCTGTAAAACTAGAACCATTAAATATATATCAAGTTAAATCCTCTTTAAATCCTCTGATTAAAACTGTATATTTAAATATGATTCCACAAAAAAATGTTAGGCATACTAAAATGAGACTGCTAGAGGACAAATACTTGAACTAATATTACTTAATAACTCCAATATTCATAACTATACCACAAAAATATCTTGGGCTTTCAATAGTAGGATGACTCTCCGCTAAATTCTGTTATCGTGGTAGGTTAAAACTGTTTTCTAACACCTTAAAGAGTATTAGGGAGTTCAACCACTTCCAACAAAATCCTTCTCCCAGAAAAGTCCAAAATCACTAATTTTTAAGGACATTTTAGTGAACTATAATCAGTGGGATAGATTATTTTTCTCTTCTAGGAGAGGTACCACTACACAGATATTTGATGAGATAATTGCTCTGAAACGGCTATGGCCAGAATATAATAAGAAACTGTCAAAGAAGCTACCAGCATAATTATGGCAGTTCACTGGTTTTCCCCTACCCACATATCGGAACATAACTTGCTAAGCAAAACGTATAAGTCACAGCAACTTCTCTAATGTTGCTGCTGTGTGTGCGTGTGCGTGTGCATGTGAGTGTGTTTTACAAGGTCTGAGGAGGCTTTCTCCTTCTAGATAATATGATCAATATAAAACAATTATAGGGCTTCCCTGGTGGCACAGTGGTTAAGAATCCGCCTGCCAATGCAGGAGACACAGGTTCGAGCCCTGGTCTGGGAAGATCCCACATGCCACGGAGCAACTAAGCCGGTGCGCCACAACTACTGAGCCTGAGCTCTAGAGCCTGTGAGCCACAACTCCTGAAGCCCGTGCTCCACAACAAGAGAAGCCACCGCAATGAGAAGCCCGCGCACCACAACCAAGAGTAGCCCCCGCTCGCCGCAACTAGAGAAAGCCTGTGCGCAGCAAAAAAGACCCAACGCAGCCAAAAATAAATAAATAAAATAAATAAATGTTTTTAAAAGTTATAATAAAATAAATAAATAAAACAGTTATAGCAAATAATTAGGCAAAAATTACTAGTCCATTAAAACCTCTGCTCTCTGATTTTTTTAATACTCTGATTAAAGTGAGTGGAATTTAGGACATTGATTTTGGACATGAGAAAACAATTTGTCTGGAATGTTCGTTCTTTGTTTTCTGTTTTTTAGTTTATATTAGATTCTGAAAAAAATATGTAAACAAAACAAATATAAGGAATAATGAGAATCAATGACTCTAATATCATTCTATGATACGCTGGTAGATGGTAGTATTGTTCACACTATTACCGTTCTCCCTGCTCTGACACCATTATCATCAGGCTTATAGCACGTCACTCGTTTTGTCCATGGAATGTGAGCGGAAGTAATGTATCCCCTCCAAGGAGGGCTTTCGAGAGACAGCACAAATGTATCCACCGTGCTCCTTTTCTCTTTGATCATCAGTAGTTTTCTAAAGAGAAGACGTTCAGCTGGCTTGCGTCCTGGAGTGAAGGTGACGTCAGGCAGAGCTTAAGCCAACTGGTGATGAAGATGTAAACTAAGTGAGAAATAAACTTCCATTATAAGTTGTTAAGATGTGAGGTCACGTGACTACAGTATAACAGCACATCCTGACTAATAAAGGAGGTGGCATCAAGGAGGCACGCAGTCTACAATAACCGGATTATCAAATGATAGGCATGTCCATGCTACTTGTTAATTAACCGACATATGAAACAATACACCCAAAGTAGCAGAGTCTATTACCTTCCAGGTATTGAAGAAATTCTAGTGTCTCATTCTGAAATCACACACCATGCTATTTACTATTTCTGTAAAGTATATAGTGAAATAATTATAAGCATTCTAAAATATAATTTCCTCAAACTTAGAACAGCAAAAATGTAAATTAAAATGGTTTAAATTTTATGATTACTACAACACTTAATAAACCAAGGATAACTAGAGATCAGGTAGGACATTGATAAATGTTTTCTGCAGGAAAAACTTTTTATAACAGATGTTCCCTGAGCCTGCAAATTACATGAAATATATGCAATGCTTACCACGTTTATAATAAAAATTTAAGTGAAGCAGGAGTATCTCATATTATAATTATGAATTTTAATTGCCCACAGAGTTGTTAGCACGTACCATTCACTGAATAAATATTAAACAAAACAATGGTAATGATCTGTACCTAAATACACGGTCCCTAACAAAAAAATAATTGTTTCTATTCTCAGAGATCCTTCTAAGCACCAAAATGTTCTCCCCATGCATGCTTAGTAACTTAACAAAAATATTTTGTTTTGCATGTGTTTTGTTTAACTCATAGTATCATAATAGAAACCACCAAACATTAGTGCTTTTATATATCTTTATCAATGTGTGGATCTTCTCTTTTAGCTAAAGATAGAGATATAAACATGGATATAAAACCATTTTTATATCCATGTTTATATATAGAAAAGCTACCATGTGAGCGTGATTCACTGTGCATGTGGTTGCTTTGGCTGCTGTCCAACAAGACACGATTTTTAGAACTACTTACAAAATCCCATGGCATGCACCCCACAGTGGCAAAGTGGTAAAATCACAGTATATATAAGCATTTTTAGATTCCTTTAACTCGAATTCTAAAGATTAATTTGCATCTTCCTAGAAAACTCTATCTTGTCCAAAAGTAAATCTCAGAAAACCTACTTGATTTCCTCTACTATGAGGTCAGACCAACCTTCCCAAGGGAAAGAGAAGTAAGACCATCCATAGACATCTCAGACACCACGTCGACTTTGCCTTAGTGACTTAAATAATTGAACGAGCTTGGGTTCTAACACATCTGCAATTCTTTGCTATCCATTTTCCCCTGATGAGGGTCTAAGCATGACCACATACTTCCGCTGAATTGGCTGTGGCCCTCATAATTGGTCTTTTCAACCATCTTATTAACCACAAGTTGATTAACAAATCAGGTCAATAATATATTTTGTATATTTAGTCACTGCAATACCTGTAACTTCTCTATTTGCTTTATCTTCATCCTATGCTGCCATGTATAGAATGTGTCTGTGCACACATGTGTATTTCAGAAAGAGGAGTGACATTTATTTCTTTATTAAGTATAAACATTTATTATAACATTAAGTATAAATACCATGATGACAGTCAAATTCATAAAATCACATGAATCTAGAACTTGCACTCTGCTCGTGGATTATACTTATATCTGGCATAGTGCCAGGAATAGTGTCGAAAATGTCGTATTATACTTCATTTTCAAAGCTAACCACACATGATTTAGTTCAAGGACTATGTAAGAAAAAGATCAGTATAATGAATACTCACAATGTTGACTATAACTATTTTATTAAAGATTATTTTTAAAAAGAAACTGAAGAAATACAGAGTGTATGGCAAAGACAGTTGACTTTTAAAATTGTTAAGTAATGTGTTCAAAATAGGAAGAAAAGGTCATTCAGGTGCAAAGCCAGACTCTAAGCTTCAGTGGCAGGTTAGGAGGTGGAAAGTTTTGTGAGACGAAGAAAAAAGTGGTGGAAGACCAGGTGTGGGTCCAGAAAAGGTGAGAGAAAACAGCAGCAGCATGATCTAGGTGAGAAAGGTGAATAGGATATAAAATGTATGCCTTTTATAAATTCGCTTTTCTGCAAGGAGCAGGGCTGCAATTCATAATGCATTTGTTGCATAAAACATGGGAGCTCACAATGGGGAAAAGGAGACAACCTGTTTGAAAATTATCCAAGGCCAACAGCTTCTTCCATTAGAATGAAGTCACAATTTTCAGAATGCCCCAAATGATCTGTAAATTATTCTACATCTCAATGATGCTTTCTCTGAAAGGTCGTTTTGTGTTAGAAATTTAGATTATTTGTTAGCCATATCAGACTTGAAGATTCTACTTAGTTCTATACAATGAGTAACAGCGGAGGATGTGTGTGTGTGTGTATTAGATCTCCTTGTTAACTTGTTTTATATGAATATGAGCTACATCAATAACAAGTTCCTGGAACACAGTAGGAGATCAATAAATGTTTATACAAATATCACTAAATTGATAAACTTGATACATAAAAACATATGGGAAATATAAAGTTTGAGTTTGAGAACAGAACCATTTCCTAAAATGTGTGCTACATTAGAAAACAATAAATGGTCCCTTCGTTCCCTTCGGTTGCAGAGTTTTTCAAACTAATTGATGTCGTGTCTGCTCTGTAACATATAATTTCTGCTTTTAGGCATGTGATTCTCTGAAATTTCTTCATTTCTCAGTTCTGTCAGTTTCTTAGGCATCACACTTTACATTCCATATCTTGGAACAATTACTGATATTTGTTTTTGTTTCACTGGTTATTTCTAAAATAGATGCACTGGAAAGATAGATCTAATACACAACTGCCCTAGTTCTTAGAGTTCGTCAGTGGCTATAATTTGAACCTCTGTAACCCGCCTTCTTTCCACTGCCCACAACTTCTCTTATGGAGTCACCAACAAAATACATTAAATGCCAAGGGGTAGAATAACAACAGAAGCAAGATGGCTTAAAACGTTTAAATTGCTTACTGCCCTACATTCAAGATCCTTAAAGTCAGGTGAGAATAAAAGATTTACTAATGGATTGATCACACGTACATATCAATGCTGCTACGTGACCACAGGAAAAGAGCAAGGTGAGGCTGCCAGGAGTAAGAGGGGTGGGAAGGCTTCCGGGTTCTAATGCTTACCTGTGGATGTTATGCAGAATTTTTTAAGGCTCATCACTATGGCTTTCAGTATGTGAAAAACAGGCTAATTTGCTGCTAAGTCAGTACAGTCCTAGGAAAATACCACTTGATATTCTCAGACATATGAGGAGGACAGAAAGATTACGTGGGGGGTGGAAAATGCACGGTGTCATCACTAGAAATGAGGAAGGAAACTTATTAGAGAAATACGTGAGTAGACATCTTCATGGCAGTGATAGGATGTGTCTCCAGTTAGCCTGAAATAAAAGTTTAACAAGAGCAGAAACTACTTCCAAATCACCATTGCTGTCTGTCACCAGCACACATGGGGGCTTTTACAAGGGCAAAATCTTGACATAAACCATGCTAAGCAAGATGAAGACACCCATCCTTCTTTTCTTAGAGCCACAGGCTCTTTCAGGACCAGTGTGAAAAAACAATTGAATGTTAGGAAAGGTCAAAAGCTAGGATGAAGAGATAGTCTGATTAAAAGCCTTCCCTGAGGGCAGCAAGCCTGGTCTCTGCTCTCAAGTCAAACAGAAAGACTTTTCGCTCATGCTAGTCTCCTGGTTAATTTTTCAAGAATATGGGTTGTTAGGGATCAGAATACTGCATGAGCTTCAAAAGATTTGAAAAGCTCTGGCTGGACCCAAACGGTATGAGTTGGGTCTCCCTGCGAGCGTAGCGCTCATTTTTCCTTTAATTTCTGCTTTTCTTCCTTCTTCACATTTCTTTCTGACATCCTTCAGTGTTAAAAGACACATTTTTTAAGCTATATTATTTAAGACAAATAATTTCTATAAAGCCTTGGAAGGGAAATGAGTTCTTTACTTTTGAAAGAAGCTAGCAGTAGAATATTTTTTTTTAAATCAGTGGCATTGATAGATGAACCTCAAGATTTTTAAAGGCTTAACTTTTATCCAAGGTACCGTAGTGCAGAAAATCTCGGAAGATCAAGTTTTCTTTTTATATTCCTATTACTTCCTGGTTTAAGCCAGATCTAAAATATCACAAAACAGCTTGACTTGGATATTTTTTTTTTCATATGACACAAAAGTTTCCAAGCTTGAACACTGACGGAAACCCAGATTTCTCATTTTTGTGATGTAAGAAGCATAGGAGAAAGAAGTAAGAGAACAATGTTTATAAGGATGAACAGACTGTATCTATAGATCCATAAGGCCCTACCCTTAATATCTGTAGGGCCCAGGGCTACCATGGAGGTCCACACACCATATGTGCAAAGAACATAAGTTAAAACCAAGGAAACAAGTTTTGCAGTTCCTCAAAATGTTCAACATACAACTGCCATATGATCCAGCAATTCCACTCCTAAGTATATACCCAAAAATAATTAAAAACAAAGACTCAAACAGATACTTGTACAACAATGTTCATAGCAGCATTAATCACAATAGCCAAAATGGAGAAACAACCCAAGTGTCCATCAACAGATGAATGGATAGATGACAATGTGGTAGAGCCGTACAGTGGAATGTCACTCAGCCAAAAAAGAATGGAGCTCTGATACACGCTACAACGTGCATGAACCCAGGACACACTGTGAAAGGTGAAAGGAGCCAGACACAAAGGGAAAAATATTTTATGATTCCACTTATGTGAGGAACCTCGAATAGGAAAATTCCTAAGGTCATAAAAAATAGTTTACCAAGGGGTAGCAGAGAGCTGGGAGTTAGTGTTCAAGGCTATAAGAATTCTTCTTCAGGAAGATGGAAAAGTTCTGGAAATAGATAGTGGTGACTGTGAAAGTACCTAATGCTACTGAATAGTACACTTAAAAATTATGAAATGTTCAATTTTATGTACATTTTATATATATTTAATGTATATCTTACTGTTCAAAACATAGAGTATTAGAAAAACAAGGAAACAATAAGTAAGTGAGTTATATCCTCATCTTTTATCTTGATAAATGGAACTTTTGGTATAATTTGGGTTTAGGTGTGGTCGAATTCTCTCTCCCATCTGGAATGTGGTGGTATAGACAGGGCAGCCTCCTTCCTGTGCTACCCACTTCCGTGCACACGAAGCTGATTCTCTGCTCTTCCTACCCTGGCTTCTCCCTCACCTTGGGGGTTCTGTGATCACGCGTATGCAACTCGGTCCCATCGTTATCCCCTCAGAGGCACCGACTGGTGACCGTGTGGTCTCACCTCAAGATGAGGAATCCACACAAGAGGGCTCCTTGCTCTTGCAAATGAGCTCTAGACCCTGTGAGCAGGAAACTCTGGGAGCACGTGTTGAAGTGGGCACAGGCTGACTGTGGGTATGGCCCCCTGGCCCACAGGATACTCAGCCTCCTTGCTCTGTGGCAGAGGATGAAATGATTGTCCACGGGAGGGTCAGAGCGGGCCCTCTGCAACATGGGGTCCAGGGTACATCCCCCTCTCCTGAGACCTAAGGGCAGAACTGGATTCTGTGATCCACTCAGAAGCTATTCATTTAGGCTCACTGGTGAGAGAGCTCAAAGAAAACGATAAATGCCTGCTCTAGAGTTTATGCAAGAAAGGACTCTGGGCTCACACACTGTGTCACATCTTTTCTGTTTCAGGAAATAACCGTGGTTAATCCATGTAGAATTAACACCACCGGCCCTCTGCAACACACACCCTTCTGACTTCCAGATCAGTGTGCTTAACCACTCTTTGTTGACGCTGCCGGGTTGTTTCTCAAACGCTGACCCATTTCTGCACAGACAGCCAATCTAAAAACTCCACCTTGGTGTCCAGAGTGTATTACCAACTCTGACAGCCATCACACAGTCTTCATTTGCACACCCCTTTTCTCCACTTCAATTCATTGGCCAATAAGAAAGGAAAGCCCCAATTATCTGACTTTCTTAAACAATGCGAGGGTGATGCAGAAGGAATAAAGAATCACAGCCTCCTCTGCTCCTTGTTGTAGCCTAGCCGTCACAATACCCACTCCTCCTCTCCACCTTTCTGCCCAGGTTGAAAAGTACATGCCTTTACCAACTGTATCATTTTTGGTGGATCTGCTGGACCTGGACCTGGACCTGAGAATTTAGCTACATTGTTTTGGTATCTTTGGATTTTGCAAGTTTATCTACTTCTTACTGTTGTAAATATATTTTATTGTTTTCATACTCAGAAGAAGATTCAAGAATACTGTCCTAGGATCAGAAATTCAAACTATTCACTTTTTCTTTGCTTCCCTTGGTGAAACCAAATTCCCCCAACTTTTTTTTTTTTTTTTTTTGCCAAGTAGGCATTCACATTTCAGTATTAAGCTATGAATTTCATTTCTGTAATTTCTGTGGTTTCTCATTGATTCATTTATCTGTACCTAGAGAAGTCATCAAATTAAACCAATACTGCAGAAATACTTGTTGCAGGCAAAAGCTATCTATTGATGCTAAAAGTAGTGGGCAAAATGTTTGATGAAAAACAGATGTTTCCATGGCCTTAAAATATCTCTCCAGAAGACACTTATAAATTACTAAGTCAAAAATAATTGTGCTTTTCTCATCACATGGTATCACGAGGTACATAATATGTGAAGCTGGCAGACACCATCAAAACCAAATAATCCAGGTTTACATCTCATGTACCCCTGATGCCACATGACAACAAAAGCACAGTGTCACCTCTGCAGCATTTTTGCAAAAATACATAACTTCAATCTAATCATGTGAAAACATCAGGCAAACCCAAATTGAGGGGCATTCTACAAAATAATTGTAGACTTCAAAATTGTACTCTTCAAAATTTTCCAGGTCACAAAAAACAAGGAAAAAATTAGGGACTGGCATAGATTGGAGAAAACAGAGGAAACGTGATGAATAAATGCACTGTGGAAAGCGGAGTCAGGCAAAGAACATTAGTGGTAAAACTGGTAAAATTTTAAAAAGGTCTGTAACTTAGTAGTATTATTAACTAAAAACACGAAGAGTATTACAGTTAAGATCCTATATTACTATATTTTATATTCTATGTTACATTCCTTTATATTACTAGTATTACCATATTATGAATAAATAACCGAACTTTGAGTTAATGGTAATAGCTGTTAATTAGTTCCAATGTAACTAGTAGCAATTGGTTTACAGCAAACACTAATTTCCTGATTTCAATACATTGACCACTGTTAAGGATGACGTTAACAGCAACTGTAGCTGGGAAGGGGGTATACGGGAAGTATCTACTATTTTTACAACTTTTCCGTAAGTCTAAAGTTCTTTCAAAATAAAAGTTAGAAAAAAAAAAGCACAGGGCCTCCTCTGTCCGCTTGGAATGCAGGCCCCCTGCCCCAAGAGGAGCAGAGGCAAGGTCACAAGGACCCGACAAGGACGACTGTGCAGGGAGAGACAGGGCGGGTCCCCAAGGGCCCTCGGTGCAGCCGGCGTTGCTCCCGCCTGGCCCCGCCTGCCTGTCTCCAGCATCGTGTCACGTGGGGAAGAAAACAACAGCGTCAAGCCGCTGACGAAATGAGAAATAATTCTAATTTTTTTTTTACTGTCCCCCATTCTTTGGAAATTAGAAGTTTCCCTTATAAATTGATTGTTCTCTACACACAGTGCTGCTCTCTGCGCACCTCGGGGGTCATTACCCTGGTCCTCAGCACATGTCAGGTCTGCGACGGACAGCGCTGACCGGCACTGATACTGTCATCTGCTCACATGTCACATTCATACGGCAGTCAGCATCTTACAGACACACCACACGCACCATCTTATTTAACAACCTCAAAACTTCTCCTAGGGGGATGGCATCATTTTCATTTGTGAAGGAAACTGATATTCCGAGAGGTGATATTGCTCAAGATCATACGGCTCCTACAGTGGTTTCAAATATGCCCACACATTCTTTGTCGCTCATCTCAAATGATGGAGCTTACTTCTCCTGCCCTGGAGCGTCAGCTCGCCTTGGTGACCGGCTTCCAATGGATGGAATATGTAGAAGTGATGATGTGTGGTTTCTTTCTTGATCCCTCTTACTTGGATCACTCACTCTGGGAGAAGCCAGCTGCCAGGTATGCAGACATTCAAGCTGCCAGTGAGGAAGAGATTCCTCCTGCCAGAGACCTTGCAAATGGGGTACTGGGGAAGCCGATGGTCTCATCCAGTCAAGGCTTCAGATGCCTGCAGCGCTGGCTCACAGCTCGACGGCAACCTGAAGGACTCCAGGTCAGAATCACCGAACTAAGCCATCCCCAAACTCCTGACCCACTGAATGGATAAGAGATGACGAATACTGGCTGTTTTAAGAAACTCGAACGTTCAAGATGATTTGTTATGCAGCAACAGATAACTGATACAGCCACTAAAAGCAAAAGCTGGATTTAAACTTATTACCAGCTCCTCCGATCCCACCTTCTTTTGACAAACTATATGTCAGTCCTTTATTTTGCTCTGAACACAAATAACCCAGATACAAAAGTAACTTTGTAATCACTGCTCTCAGTAACAGGAGGCATTTGCCATTTTGCAGATGTTCTCTACCACTGCTTCAGAGCACAAGCCGCCAGCTTGACATACCATTTCATGGTTAACAGGGAGAAGAGGGAAAGAATTCTCTTACGCAATAGAATCCATGAAATAGTCATGGAATAAGTCTTGGCAATGTCTTCAAATATACTTTAGATACAGTGCATAAAGAAGAAAAACTTTGTCAATATATAATTTATAATGGATTTATAATGGCAATAGTCTGATCACTTTAAAAGGGTAACTAAGTTACAGTAGCTCTAGTTAGTAACTCTACTGCTATAGAATATTAGATTTTACATTATTTGCGTTTGTCTTACGATTTCTATGTTGGTCTAAAACAAAATGATTAGGATTGAATGGCATAGCTATGAATACACTATGGTAAATCATGTACACATGAAAATTACGAGATGTAAAGCAAATCTCACTATGGTTATTAAATCATTAAATTATATTGCTTTATTTTAACATGGTCCCCCATTTCCACCCCCACAGTCATTCTTGCCCCATGAGTACATGTTTTGATGCTCCTTCTTTCCAACTGCTAAAATGGACGCAAAGGCAGAAAAATGCCCAGGACAGCCTTCATGAAACTTCAAGGGCAGAACAGTACATGGCATGCAGGCTTTAAAGACTGGCTCCATGTGTTCTCATCTTAAAGTCAGTCATCCTTACTGTACCATAGCATGTGTGACTTAGGACAGATTCTATGTGGAAATACATGTGTTTTAGTAATGCTTCTTGTATTGACATTTCGGGCCAAACGGAAGAGAAATACCAATGGCAGAGTAAGCAGTGGTTTGCCGCTGCCCCACTGTCTCCATGCTGTTCCTTGTCCCCCTTATGTGAGCTCGGCTCAGGTGCTAATCACTTCAGTATGTGTATGTGTGTGCCTGTGTCCTCCGTCCAATGTGGCCAACAACTGACTCCTGTTTTTCTCAAATATCTCCTCCACTGGCCCCAGCTGCTTTTAGATTCCACTCTAAAAGCAAGAATAAGAATAGCTCAGGGGTTGACAGGAAGTGTTTTTCCTGGTTTCCAAAGACTTCATACTGGGCTTCATTGGGGAAAAAAAGTAAAATGGGAACGTCCATACTGTCTAAATAAAAACTTGCCTCCAAATTATTGACATCACTTTTTGTTGGGCACATTCACAATTGTCTTTAGAACTGTAATAACTATTATTTATATTTGCTAATTCTCTTCCTCTGTGAATTTTGCATTACATAGATATAAGCAATTCAAACTTAACCAAAAAGAAAACAAACAACACAACTAAAACATGGGCATAAGATCTGGACACACATCTCACCACAGAAGACATACAGACTTAAAATAAGCATACAAAAAATATCCAACATCATTTATCATTAGGAAATGCAAACTAAAAGAGATACTACTACATATCTATTAAATGTCTAAAACAAAAAACCCCACAAAACCTGAAAATATTAATCTCTGGCAAGAATATGGAGTAAGAACTCTCATGTGTTCCCAATGAGAATTCAAAATGGTACACCTGCTTTGGAAAACAGGTTGGCTGTTGCTTACAAAGCAAAAGATAGCCTTAACATATAATACAGCAATCATGCTATGAGGTATTTAACCAACTTATTTGAAAAATCATGTCCCCACAAAAACCAGCAAACAAATGCATATACAGCTTTATTCATAATCACTCAAAATGTGAAAGAATCGAGATGTCTTTCAATAGGTAAATGGAAAAATAAACAGTGGTACATCCATACATGGATACTGTCAGTGACAAAAAAAAAAAAAAAAAAGAATGAGCTATTAACACACGCAAAGATATGGGTGAATCTGAAATTAATATACTGAGTGAAAGAAGTCAGTCTGAAAAGGCTACATACTATACGATTCTATTTTTATGACATTATGGGAAGAACAACACTATAGAGACAGTAACAGGTCAGCGGTTGCCAGGGGTTCTAGGAAGAGGAGAGAGTTGAACAAGTGAAGTACAGGGTTATTTGGGGGAGGGGGCAGTGAGACTATTTTGTATGACACTGTATGGTACTGTAATGGCAGATTTATGACACTATGCATTTGTCACAACCTTGGAGAAATGGCTAACCCTAGGGCTGGCTTAGGTAATATACAACATGAGCCTGGAACACCTTAAAATGTCAGGCAGTAAGGAAGTGCATCCCCCAAATCCATGACAATGTCAAAGAGACACAGTGGCCAACTGAAAGGGCCAAATAGCGCCAAAGGGTCAAAGCCAGAACAATCTGAGCAAAAATAAAGTAGGACTGGACTTTTAACCCAAAGATTAAAATAAATATTCATGAACCATATTAATATAAGTAAATGATTAAGTAAGTAAACAAACTGGGGAGAATAGCTAGATATCTCATTTAGATGAATTCCGAATAATTTATGTTGATATTTTGTTCCCAAGGATATGAAGCAAAACTCTCCACTCCTTAAGCTTTAGTGACTTCCTTCCAAAAGCATACAGAATGGAAACAAGGAAAGCAGTAATGGTGGGGACACATGACAAAGAGTACGTCAACCAGGGAACCACTGTTAACACAGGTGGTGGGAAGCCTTGTTGATAGTATGCACCTGTGATATGATGCCCTATCGTCTACTCCAAACTTAAGCATTTATTTTTATTAAAATCAGACTATAGATAAAAATTCAGAAAGTGGTATAAGTGTGAAAGGGGAAAATTATTCAGAAAAGAGACAAAAGAATGGGATTATTTTTAGTAATCTCTTCTCATTCTTCTACTCTCATGGGGATAGTCAAAGACATTTAATCTGAGTTTATAAGAAATATTGAGCCCTAAAGGAGTATCTGCATTGACCAAACGATTCTGGGTTATTAGCAGCAGCGTATGGAGTCAAACGCAACAATTCTGCTTCATGATAAATATTTTGGATTTTGTTGTCCCAGTTATTCAGATTATAGAGTCTGTCCTTCAATAAGCCTTCAATAATATTGGCTTATTACCTAAAAATAGTGATTTTTTGAGCGGAGGATCACAGCTTCAGAAAGCAAAGTGTTGAGGTAGGAAAGTTCAGAAAGTGGAAGCTTTCAGTCCATACAACATTGTAGTTACTAAATACCATGGTCTGCATTTTCCTCTGAAAATAGTGTATGGTGATCTTCATGCAACCTTATGTGTCTAACTAGATAGAATGAAAGAACCTGCACCCCAGAATGGTTTAAAATCCACAAGCAATTCCCTTGTAAGAATGCCAAATGACCTAAGAGACTCCTAAGTGTTCAGTAATAGATTTCAAAAAGTTCCCTTGCAACAGTAAATTGTTAGAGATAAAACTTGAAGACAACAGACCCTACAAAAAGGCAATGACTGCAAAAATAACTGAACTTCCCTTCACTTGAAATGTTTTCCTAGAGGCAGCTGTGCTTGAGGATAGATCAGAGTATTCTTATTTTAACTTATTACCGCTCCTTATTTTAACAAATAAGAATAGCTTTTATTCTTGGCAGCCTTCAGAAAAGAAATATTTTTCTCTTTTCAAATTGCTGTTTCGGAATTCAAAAATAGTAAAGAGTTGCCTGAGCCCAAGAATGAGAAGTATCTCTTTTTCTTGAAAATGCTTACTTCGTATCAGCTCTGAACTGGTCAGTGTCTGTCCTTAAGTGTGTGCCTCGATCACTTGGAAGGTCTGACCCTGGACAGAAAGGGAATGATGCGCATTTCACAAAATCTTCAAGATGGCCATTTGCAATGGTAAATGATCAACAAACTGAGGCAAAGTGAAGTTCCCACAACCTCCAGAGAGTGCGGAGCTGGTGACCCACACCACTGAATGGCCAGCGTGGCCCTCACCTCCAGGAAAAAGCAAATTCCTGCACCAGGATATATGTGGCAAGCACTCTGACTTGATGCACCCAACTCCTCTTTCCTTCCTGCTGCCTGTCTGCCTCTACTGGAGATTCTGAGAAAGCTAAAAACTTGATTTCCCCTCCTCTTTGTGTAAGCCAAAGTCTACCACGGCTACTTCCTGCCTGGCTCAGTTTTCCTGCTCAGGGCGCCACAGCTACTGCAGGAAGTCACGAGGGTCTGGTTTCTCGCTGTCATTGACTCTGACTGCCTATCCCTGAACTTCTTGCAGCACAAGATAAATAGCAGTAGTATCTCCTGTTTCCAGCAGGTGAACCTAGTCCTAACTGATGAGATAAGTAAGGCAACAGGAAAAGTCAGTGATGTCTTTTAAATGGTTAACACTCCAAATGAATAAAATCCAAGATACTAAAGGAACTTGGAACAATAGGTACTACTGAAGTGCTTGAACACTACTCAAATAATTACTTGAATGAATTCATTCAGTAATTCTCAAAGAACCTTTGTGTGAAAGGTGATATTATCATCCCCATGTTCTTACTAAGACTAAGTTGAAAAGATATTCACAGTAATCTAAATATAGAACTATGCTCACACAGCTGGTGAGTGATTGAGAGATGGACTTTCATTTGTGACCCCCATCTACTCTGATTCAGAGGCTGAACAGCTGCATCTTCTCTACCTCTGGCCTTCTTGTGATGTGATACAGGAAGCCTCACATTGTTTAATACATTTTTATTGGAATCAGAACACATCATAACAGGTGTACATCAAATTTGGAAGTAATAAATTTATTTAGTAGAGTAGAAGATAGACTCTGTCTTGGAAATAGATTACATAATAGCAATGTATTCATTCATTCCCTTAGTAAATATATATTCACCACCCAAAGCATGTGCCAACTACACACTATGCTCTAGGAACATAATGATAAATAGAAATAAACATGGCCCTGCCTTCCTGAAACTTACAGTGCAATAGGAGAGAAAACACTCAAATAATCACAAACATCAATGTAAGATTACAGTGGTTTTTAAGTGTTTTTAAGTCAAGAAGAAGAGCCCTGAAAAAGTAGTAAACGAGATGAACTTTGATGACTACAGGTATGAACCAAGAAAAATGGGAGAGTTAGAAAAAAACATGGAGGGAAAGAAAATAGCACATCTAAGATACCACGGTGGGAAGAAGCTGAAAGACGTGTAATTAGTGTAGCCTGAACCAGAAAGTGAAGGGGAACCTGGTTCACAGTAACACTGACGAGGAGAGAAGGGTGAACAGCAGCAGAATAACAGAGCCCTGTAGGCCAGGCGCAGAGCTTGGATCTTTATCCTAAGAACAATGGGAAATCATTATAGGCTTTCAGTAGTGCAATAAATGATCAGATTTGCATTTGGCAAATATCACTCTGACTGATATATGTGAAATAATTTGGTGGCTAAGAGGATGCCTAAGGTAGTGGAAGCAATGGGCAGAAGCAAGGCCAATGCCACCATCTATGGGATCTGGTCTAGGGAAATGGTGATGGTGGTATAAGAATATTGGTGAAGGTGATTAAGGTGAAGGAGACAGAGGTGAGGGATATTTAGAAAGTGAAACCAACAGAGCTTGGTAATAAAGTGATTATGATTACAGGCGAATGTGTAGGGAGAGAAGGCATTCAGTATTAGTCTTCGATTTCTGACGTAAATAATTCTACAGAAGGTGGAACCATTACCAGAAGCAGGAAATACTAGAAGAGGAGTGAAAGATGTTTGGAAAGAAAATTCATGAATTCCCTCTTGGACATACTGACAGAATTTGAGAGGCAGTTAAGATGGAATGTCAAATAAGCAACTGTTGACAGGGTCTGGGCAGTGGAGAGTGCTGGGTTGAAAATAAAAATTTGTTAGAACTGATTTTTTTTTTTAACTTCTGAGATATAAATTTTAAAGTAATAACTAGAATTATGACTTATAACATTATGCCAGAACATGTAAGATTTTTAGAAATTTCATGTAATGTCTGAAACATTTATATTAACATATTTCCATACAGATAACCCAAAGAAAGTTTAGTATTAGTTGTTTTGTTTGTTTGTTTGTTTGTTTGTACTGCAGGTTCTTATCAGTCATCAATTTTATACACATCAGTGTATACATGTCAATCCCAATTGCCCAATTCAGCACACCACCATCCCCACCCCACCGCGGTTTTCCCCCCTTGGTGTCCATACGTTTGTCCTCTACATCTGTGGTTAGAACTGATTTTAACATCTTACTGGTTCCCTCATTCATTGATGAGTTAAATAAAATTTAAACAGGTGTTTATTCTATATTTTTCTTAGAATCATGATTTTATCTTTTTGAAAATTATGTATTAACAGGTTTAGAGGCAGGTCATCTATCAAAACTCTGAGTTGATCAACTTAACAAATCCAGTTAAACTGCGCTGCCGGACAAGCACACCTCAGGAGTGGCTTAAGCCAGGCATAATTCTTCCTGCCTCAAACAGAGAATCACAAATGGCAACAGAAATTTAATTTTGCCCACTGTTTCTCTCACATTGTAGTCCTACAGACTTTGTGTTTTGTCTTGTCCCTGGCTACTATGTGGTTGGTAATATATTCCTCACTGGAGGAAACAATTAGGAATTTGGTTTTATTATCTGACAATTTGATTCTCTCTCTAGACCTATTCTCTTTTAAGTGAAAGATGACCGATGATCTCACTATTTAGCCCTATTGCTTATTTTTCCATTTGTGAGCTCAAAGCAACTACTTACTGACTTTATACACATTGGGAAACAGAACACTCTTTGACATCTGGACTGATGAACTTTGGTACCTTTGTAGCTGAAGTGGTTGAATGGAAGCTTTCTACCCTGTGTCTGTGATTAATAAAGGCCTTGCGCTCTTCTTATGCCTATGAAGAAATATTTCCCTTTCTCTTTACATTAGAAAATGTCTGTTCCAATTATTTTATGCATATAAAAGAGCATCCAATACATTCAATATTCTCAAAATTCAAAGAAAATTAGGAAAGAACTTCTAATACTTTACATCAGACCAGATTAAAAAAAAATCTTTTAAAAAAAAACTTCTACTTCAGAAACATTTTAAGATTCCAAGTTAATATAATTGAATAAATCTTTGACAAATTAGACTAATTTAATAATATTGTATTTTTGAAAAACAATCTATATCCTTTCTCTGACCTATCAATGTTAACTACAATTCAACCCTACGATTTACTTTATTTTGGCTTGTTTTCTCATGATGATAAGAGTTAAATGTCAGTTTCTAAATTTAGATTCTTCTACTGAAAATAAAAACATTAATTCCACATGCTTAAAGATATGAAAAAAACTGCATTTAATTAAATTAAATCATTTTGTGATATACTTTTTATATCAACAGTAATTATGTATAGAGTGTCAGTTTGACGTTTAATTTCCATATTCTTTAGGTTGCTGTAACATCTTGGCTAATATTAAACTGACTTTAATATTGGGACTATTGGGAATCCATAGAAATCAAAATAATTTCTCTTTAGGATACAACAGTGACGACTTAACTACAAAATATAAATTTAAGCTTCTGTACTTTTGCTTGTTATTTTTATATGCTATACAGTAGGCTCTAAGTTAGCATCATGTTAAAGAGCATATTCAATTTTGTCGTTTAGAGACAGGTGTCAGGGATGCGTGAGGCTGTAGAAAGGTGTGCATATTTTGCTAATGTGCTAAATAATAGTGCATGACATCAGTTCTCAATTATTCACACCCAAACTCAGTTTTTTCTATCAAATAATTATAATCATATGGGTGATTAAGACTATACTAGGATTAACAGAGTCACAGAAATACAGGTGAGTATGTCTTCCAAGAAAAATGAGCAGTTTGTTTTCAAGTAAAGTGACTGATATTTCCAGAATAGGAAAGAGCGGAGTTAAGGACAAAACTTGGAAAGTGAATTTTATATGTCTTTGTTTATAATACCTGAGCCTGACATGAAACTCAAATGCTTTAAATTTTGGCAGATTTCACTTAGTTTTGATGCACTTATTCCCTTGGTTTGTTGATTCGTGACTCACCTACAATATGCACAGTCATTTTTTATCTTTTGTGTAAACTGCCAATATACTAGAGAATCTGCATCTTACCTGAATAATTTTCTGTATTGACTTTAGTATATTCTTTATTATTTAAAAATGTCTTCCAGTTTATGAAATAGCTAAGATTATTTATAATTGGATTACTCTCTCTGTTTACATAAAATCTTTTATTGTCATTTTGATCAATTATTTAACTAAGTGCTCTTTCTCAGGTACCCATGATTTTATCCTCAACAAATGCTCAAATCTGCTCTGATAATTCTTTAGATTTTGCCTTTCTAAGATTGTATCCTAAATTAAGAAAAAATAAAATTTTGTAAATCTTTTACGTTTAAAACTATTTTTGATATTTCCTAAAGGGTCCCTAAGAAAAACAAAGGTTTGTTCTTTCACCTTATTAAAAAAAAAAGATACTAGAAGTAATAGGTTTGTTTGATGTGCTCCATATGTCTTAACAGTGTAGTAAGCGCATGGGAAGGGCCGTTAAATCAGTAGAGATGCTTGGCCTTTGCTAGACACAGTTTGAACAGGAAAATATTGCTGTATTAGTTTATTTGGGCTGCTGTAACAAAATACCAGAGGTTGGGAGGCTTAAACAGCAAAACTTTGTTTTCTTACAGTTCTGAAAGCTGCAAGTCCAAGATCACAGTGTTGGGAGGTTTGGTTTCTGGTGAGAATTCTCTCCTTAGCTTGCAGGTGGCCGCCTGGTCGCTGTGCCCTCACGTGGCTGTTCCGTGGGTGTGGGTGTGCTTCCCTGGCGCCTCTCTCTCCTGATAAGGACAGCAGCCGTGCTGCATTACAGCCCCATCCTTATTTTCTCATTTTACCTTAATATCCTCCTTAAAGGCTCCATTGCCAAATACAGTCACATTGAAGAATAGGCCTTCAACATATGAATGGGGGAGGGACATAATTCAGTTCACAGTAATTATTAATATAAATATTTCAGAAATTATACAACTTATGGGAAGGCCCTGGAGATCTGTCAAAGTTCTGGCTATCCAGGATATATTCTTAGCTCAGAGGCTACATTAGCAAACCCTGATGAAATGGTTGTGTAGTATACCCCAATAGAGAATTCCTCTCTGCTCCATTCTGAGATGATCGGCTATTACAATAAAATACCCACAGCCATTCACTCTTTACCAGCTATAGGTACCTTCTTTTTACACTGATGCTTATTGTAAGATTGATATAAGCCTCACACCAGAGTTTTCTTTATAAAGAAAAACAGTCTGAAAGCCTGGTGGAAAGGTCTGCAGCGAGGATTTTTAACTACTGATAACCTCCAGAATGGCCTCTTGTATACAGACTTTTGAAATGACATTACCTAACAATTCTGAGAGAGTATCCATAAACGGAGTCAGGCTTTGCAGGCCACCTGATAATCTGGAAGTAAACGTCCTTCATGAAAGCAAGACCTGCAGAACATGAATTAATTGCATGGGTGTGAACTGGTAAGAGAAACGGAAGATTTTGGAATAGTGTTAATATTTTTTAATGTTCTAAAAGATATATAATGACTCTTTTGAAGCAAAGTTGACCCTTAATTTCATAACTCTGCTTTTGAAGGTGAAACATTTTTCAAAGGTCTGATTCTCACTGACTCCCCAGAAGTCAGAAACTTTATTAAGTCTCCTAATGATTTAGGAAGTGCTGTGTAGATATTTGCATAGACTCTCTAAGAATGTGGCTTCCTCTTTATAGGATATAAATGGACACTTCGTGCAACCAAGACTTGACTTGGAGAGCCATATTTGAAAATGATTCTCATTTAATCAGGCCTGACAAGCCCGCTATTAAGTAACAAGGCCGACATTATGTGTGGAGCCCAAGCCCAAAGCCTTCCCTGAAAAAGTCATCCAGGTACCTGGCTTACAGTGTCATTGCCTCAGGTGATAACAAGGATCACTTGCTGGCCCATCACATACCTTAGCCAATTTGAGGTATTCACCCAAATGTATAGAAAATACTGTACAAGTGAAGTCTGGTAAAAAGAGTATCTTAAGGCTGGTTTTCTGGCTTTGGAATAGCAAATAATAGAGGCTTTTAAAAGCCCAATCCAATATTCTTAGTGAAAACTCCCAGATATAACTATTTCCTGGCCTCACTAGTAGCTTAGTAATTCACTGGTTTATATCTACAAAGCAAACTCAAGGATGCCCATACGGCTAATTTAAATTCTGTTGCTCCTATGTAAATTATCAGGTCAAATATAATGAGACTTGTCTTTTTGTTATCAAGAATTATCTTTGGAGATTAATTTCATCCCAGTTAGGGAAATTGTCAGGAAATGGGCAGCAGGATTACTGGGTGCCCTTCAGTGAAATGCTGAGAGTTAGTCCAGCAGAACCTCTGGGTGATTGTCTGATTCTTTAAGAGTGCACATCTTTGGTTGTTTTACAATTCTGTATAGAAAGAACTCAAGTTGTAAAAAATTAATAGTAATGCAAATGTTTCTTTCCATAGGCGTGCAAATAATTAGTGTTCATGGTAGTACAACAGCACCGTGTCCCCTGGGGGATATATATCTCTGTACGTCAAATTCTCATTGGAACCAGTTGTAACATCTTATTTCTTCCCCCATTAATACGTCTCCAAGGAGACAAATCAGGAATAGTCAGAACTGTAGAAGGAAAACAAGGAAATTGTGATATTAATGTCTCCAAAGAGAGGGAGTGCTTTCAAGAAAGATGGAGGCGTAACTGCTCCTAATGCTCCTGAGAGGTTACGTAGGATGAGGAGAGAAAAATACAGAGCTGTTTTAGTGGAGTGAAGGGGCAGGGGGAGATTACGTCAGCTGAGTGAGTAAAAGAAAATGCTGGAAACAGGTACTGACAGCTGTGGTGTAATAAAAACTATATTCGGTCTTTGTCCCCAGTTCCCAGCTCAGAGGTCCTAAAATTCTTGCGATTTCCTGAAAGATAGGAGTGCCTTTTGTTATTCATTATAAGCCCCTTTCTAGCACACCTGGGTTTATGCTAATGAGGTGATGGGGGGGGAATGGGGGCTAGAACTCTTTATTCAAGAGTTTTTATAACCCAATTTCAAGCCTCTCTCCCCTCCCTGGATGTTACTGGATTATAAAGGAATACTGAGTTATAAAGACTCTCTTGACCGAAGCGATTCGGAGCGCTTCTGGGTCAGTGAACGCACTGACACGTCAGGAAGGTGGCGCACCACTGGTCCCAGGCGGCCTCGGCCGGCAACGGCCTGAAGCAGGGTTTAGCTCCCGCCGGAGACTGAGGTCGGGCCGTGGCAGGGAGAGCGCCGAATCCTGGCCACTAGACCAGTGGTCAGCGACAAAGCCCTGGCCCTATAGCTTTGCAGAAAAGAATCCCCCCAGAGACCGAGAGTAGTGAAACAAGTAAAGAGTTTCTTAGGAGGAAAAAGAGTACAGTACGTGTGGACATACAGGCAGGCTCAGAGAGAGTCGTGCCCTCGTGGTAGTTTGAATTACTTTTATGGGGCATTTCTTCCGGGTTTTCTCTGGCCAATCATTTTGCTTTGCCTGGTTCTGAATCCGTATTTGGTATAGCTCAGGGTCCCCCCATGGTCCTCCCATGTGTGCATCTCTCAGCCAAGATGGATTCCAGTGAAGAGGCCTATGGGTAGCTTGGTATCACTCCCCTTGTGACCACCAAGGAGCTTTTTAGTCGGGAAGGTCTCCTTGACTTCGAGAATGAGAAATATGTGGTCTTTTATCTCTTATCTGGGCAGGGCTCAGTCTCTTCTCTCAACTGTCCTGCTATTTTCATCTTGGAGGACTGGTCCACAGGGAATGAACTCCAGCTGCTCACCCTGGGGGGCCCAGCTATCTCCTGCCTCAGTCCTAGAAGGCACAGAAGCTCTCAGTCACTCCTCCCTCCAATACACTGTCCTTTGCATCTCTTCCATTTGGCTGTTCCTGACCTGCATCCTTTAAAATAAACTGAAAATTGCTAAGTGTAGTGTTTTCCTGAGTTCTATGAGTCGCTCTAGCAAAATCAAACCTGAAGGGAAATCATGGAAACCCCAAATTTGTAGTTGGCCGGGCAGAAGTGTGGGTAGCCTGGGCACCGCTTTTGCACCCAGCATCTAAAGTGGGGGCAGTCTTGTGGGCCTGAGCCCTTGTACTGTGAGGTCTTCTCTAACTCTGGATTGTTCGTGTCAGAACTGAACTGAATTCTCAGACACCCAGTTGGTGTCAGAGAATTGGTTGGTGTTAGAAGAAACCACCCAACAGCTTTTTTGGGAAGTCTGGTTTTCATGGAGACGAGGATACCGCAGTAGTGGAATGGACATATAGGATCAAGGAATACATGCATAAACCAGGGAGATCTTGCGTTTTGTATCCTTTTCAACAAACTTTTATAGGTATTCTTTACTTGATTCCCACAAAAATGCTGTAAGTTAGGGGGAGATAACATTACTATTCCCAGATTACAGAAGAGAAAAGAGAGGCTCCAGGAAGTTAAGTAACCTGTCCAAAGTCACATAAGTATTTTGCAGTGAAACTGGAACATTAATCCTAATCTCCAGATGATTTCATGGTTCTTTTTGACTCTAAAAAGTATAAAATTTGAAAGTTCTCAATTTAACTTCGAAAACCAATTTAAAATAAAGAATCAGGGAGCTCTGGCTCAGCACCTAGAAATATACCTTGAAAGACCAATAATGGAATCTCCTTTTTATGACAGGAGACAATGGCAAAGTCCACATCAGAAGAAGCCTTAGCTCCAGTGTAGGCTGGCCTGAGCAAACCTCAGTGGGAAGTCTAAACCTTAAGAGCACAAATTATGTACATTGCACACACACCTACAAAGACTCTTAATGATGTTATTTTAGTATTCTGTCATGAAAACGGGAGATGGAGCATAGTTAGTCTTCACTGAAAGTATTCAACAATATCAATAAATTGATTAACTCTAAGTCTTCTCTTTAATAGATTCCATACACTTTCTTCCTCCTGTCATCAATCTGTCAAATAACTAGTCTTCACTTCTTCAGCTGCATTCATGCCCTGGTCCCCTGTCACCTGGTTTTTGCTGTCACAGAGCACAAAACTTCCGAGGAAGAAACATTTCATGACCTTTCAATATGACGGACATTTTCCTTTCCTTACATTTAAACTCTCTGGCCCCTCTGACTATCCCCATAAGCGTCCCTGGTCTCCCTCCCTACTCTTGCCTCCCTCTCCATCTCTTTCCTGAGCTGTTCTTCCACTCATCCTTTGAAGGTCATCCTTCCCCTACATTCCATCCTCAGGCCACAGCTTTCCTTGTGCTACCTCATCAGCCAGGGGCATGGCATAAACAGATGGCACACTGCCATGGCTTTTTAATTAATGAGGAGAGTTTAATAAAGGCACTATCTACAAAGGGATAGGTAGGTTCTGGGAAATCAACAGAGGGTAGTTCAGAACTGTAGGGCTGGTAACAGTTGGGAGACTTCATCATCCCAAGGCCTGAAGGAAATCAAGGGATGAGAGGTCACAGCGCTCCCCAGAGGGAGCCGTATGAAGAGGTCCACCTGCGGGAGCTGTGGTCTCTGACAGAGAATCACACTCAACCTTCTGTGACTCACTGACCCAGCAGGGAAGGAGCTCAGGAAACACATATGTTTTCACTGTCTTTCTATCTCCCAGTTTTCTCTCAATGTCTCCCATTGATCAATTCAGCAAAAACCAGAGGGCAGCAGAGCCCACTGACACAGTTCACTTGGGTCAGTGTTCTGGGGTCCAGAGCACAGTAACAAGGGCAGCTCTGAGGGGCAAACGGAGGACATGAAGCTGTAACACATACCCCCTGGACGATTTATCCGTTCCTGTGATTTCAACCACAACCTATATACAGGCGACTATCCAGCCAGGTTTTCAATTGAGAAACCTAGGTTCACCAATGACCCAACAGTTGCGTACAGTTCCCTGTACCCACTAAGCTCTTTCCTACTTCTTTAGCTGTACTGCCCTTTTCTTTACATAAATAAACTCCTTCTCTGCCCTTAAAATGTGTCTGTTATTTCTAAAGGTTCACAAGTACTCTTTTCACAACTGCTCTTAAGGTGTCTTCAAATTTTTATTTAAAATTTTTTATGTATAAGCCATACTCTTAAAAGTATAATTAAATAGACCATGTACTCCCAAAATGAGTTATAAACCAAATTACAGCCCATTAAAATGCACTGAAATTAATTGCTATTTATATTGACTGACTTTGAAATAAGTAAATTTTATAAATTTGAATTTATAAAAATACTAATAAGATATTGTTTTGATATGTTTTAAATTGTGTGATAATGTGATTACGCATACAAGTTTTGCTTCAGGTAAAAGGAGCTTCTGCTGCTAAAATTGTTTAAATGCCATTGTTCTCAGTTGAGAGATCAGGAAAAGCAGTAAAGAGACTCTGGGGGAGTAAAGGCACTAGGGGGGTGTCCATTGGATTCTTTCTTCTGGTTTAATCCTCCCCACACCAGAAACGAGTCAAGCCTGTGATACATCTACCCAGCACTGGGTTTCTGAAAGAGACACCAAAAGGACAGGTGGGGAAAAACATGAAGTCCTCCTTGACATGAGATGTCAGCCAATTATCCAGATTTCCATCAGAAATCCAGCACAGCACAAGAACCCTTAGATTTATCTAACATTTTTGTAAACCAATACTTGAAAATGCTAAAAAAAAATCACAGAAATTAACAATATGGGTTGATGTGAAATGGGGGAATCTTGGTCTTAGTTAAAAAATAAAACAAAAATCTTGATTTCACTTCTAGGAGGAATCTAAAGTAAGTGAACTCAAGGAAACAGAAAGCATAATGGTATTTTCCTGGATCTGAGGGAAAGGGGAAATGGGAATCAGTGGTTCAATGGGTGTTGTGTCTCAGTTTTAAGAGTTGAAAAAGTTCTGGATATCTGTTGTACAACGTGAATACAGTTAACATTACTGAGCTCTACACTTAGAAATGATTACAACAACAAATTTTGTCATGGGCGGCATTATTGTCTCATTTTCCAGATGAGGAAATTGAGGCACAGAGAAGAAAAGTAGCTTGTATCAGGTCACACAACCACGAAATGGATGAATTTGAATGGATGATGAAATCTGATGAATTTTTCAAAGTAAACCCATCAGTGTAACGACACCCAAATCAGAAAACAATGTATCACTATCACCCTATAAATTTCCCCCAGACCTTCTCCTGGTGACACTAATCCCTAAAGGAAAACTCCTATCTGACTTCTACCATCATAGTATAGTTAAGCTTGTAGTTGAGTTTAAATAAATGTAATATAGAGTGCAATCTTTTGTTTCTGGTTTGACCCACTCAAGAAGTTCTGAGTTTCATCCATATTGTTGGGTACAACAATAATTCATTCATTTTTATTGCCTTATAGAATATCCATCTATAGATATATTACAACTAATCCATTCTCTTGTTAATGAACATTTGGACTGTTCCCAACTTTGGGCTATTCCAAGTAATGCTGCATGAACATTCTGTGCGTGTCTTATGGTGCACATATTTACACATTTCTGCTGTATAAATACCTTAGAGTGAAATGATTGGGTTGTAGGAGATCTGGAATTTTACTTCAAGAATTTAACTCAATTACAGGGCTTTTTGACAAATCTGTGCAATTCCTTGGGTTTCACTATAGCCCTAAGGCACAAGTAAATACGTTTTCCATTTAGTCACTTACACATACATTTAACTATTTATTCATTGTGTATATGTGTATATATGTGTATATGTATATATATATGTGTATATATGTGTGTGTGTGTGTATACAGTAGTCCCTTGGTATCCAAGGGAGATTGGTTCCAGGACCCCTGTGAATACCAAAATCCACAGATGCTCAAGTCCCTTATATAAAACCCTATATAATGGCATAGTGCAGTCAGCCCTCCATATCCGCAGATATGGAGAGCCAACTATATGTATGAGAGAAAGAGAGAGAGGGGGAGAGAATGATAAAGTTCATTATGCACTAGGCAATGTGCAAGTCCTGGGGTAGGAAACTAAAACCATCTGAACCTGTCCCTTACCTTCATGAGACTTTTCAGTCCAACAATTTGATTTACTATAGTTAACCAATAGGCAAAAAACAAATAACAGATTTAGCATTTCTAAATTTCCTGCCATTCACAGAGCCAATTAAACTAGACTCAACATGTTAAAATGACAAACTTTTTTGATCACAACAGACCTTCTTGCATTTGTATAAGCTGAACTATCAATATTTATACCATTTACCATTCAATCCCACTTGCTGCATCCAAGATTAGTCTCTATGTCTGAGATGCTCCCTGGGGTAAGTAGCCCTCAAGACCAAGAACCTGGGCACAACATACCTCAGAGATACTGCAGGTTTGGTTCCAGACCATCACAATAAAGCAAATACAGTAATAAAGCGAGTCACATGAATTTTTTGGCTTCCCAGTGCATATAAAAGTTATTTTTACACTATGCTGTAACTATTAAGTGTACAATAGCATTATGTCTAAAAAAGCAGAGAACATACCTTAATTCGAAAATAGTTTATTGCTAAAACATGCTAACCATCATCTGAGCCTTCAGCTAGTTGTCGTAATAACATCAAAGATCACTGATCAAATATCGCCATAGCAAATATAATAATAATGAAAATGTCCGAAATAGTGCAAGAATTAGCAAAACGTGACACAGTACCACAAAGTGAGCAAATGCTATTGGAAAATAGCCCTGATAGAATTCCTAGACGCAGGGTTGCACAAACCTTTAATTTCTAAAAAAATGCAATATCCGTGAAGCGCAATAAAATGAGATATGCCTATATTACAGACTGCCAATGGTTCAAAGCTTTACTTTATCTTCTTAAAGAGATAGTATATCATATGCAGTGGAAAGACCAGTAAATGGTGGATCAAAAGGATTTCAACTACCTGATTTAGTCACGGCTTTGTCACAATCATGATGTATAAGCTTTCATTACCCACTGGGATGCTCTGGCCCTCACTTTCCACGTGTAAAAGAGTGACTGAACCCAATGAACACCAAGATCTTTTTAGCTCATGGACTTTGCACTTCAGTTGATTGCTTACAGTTCTTGGATTGTTTGAATTATGGTGCAAAAATTTCACTCTCAGGGAAACTATTTACAATGCCTTGACTAATGTAGTCCTTTAACAGAAAATCGGATTGGGATTATTTTAGAATACACTGCATAGCACTGTAAAAATGAAACAAATTTCTAACAGTTTCCCTTAGTAAGTAAAAACCCGTATTTATCTTTTAGTTCATCTCACTTAATGTAGACTGTGAAAGTCTAGTGAACAATTTCCAAGTTTTCTTACTTATTATTTATTTTATCAGCTTTGAGAATAAATGTCTCCTCCAAGGCTATACACATTACATGGGCAACAAAGATCAAACTAAAACAATAATGTCATTTACAGTACACACAAAAAAATAGTATATCCCACTCCATATCTTAAGCTCTCATAAAATATGGTTTTTCCTACATATATTTTCCATATGCCATCTTCACTCAATTAAAAAAAAAATTCCTGAAGCATTAGTGTGAGTTGCTATTTATGCCAGTCAATAATCCCCATCATCTGCAAAAAATATGTTTGTATCCTTTCGACACCCTTTAGAGATGAAAGGAAGGAATCTGTGTGCTAAAATGGCTTCATGTGCCCAAATCATGCAAATGCAAATTCTCTCAGCCATTTCCTAAGATTTGCAGATGTGTAAATTGCTTCTGTTTTTTTTTTTAAGAGTAGGTATACAACGGTATGAATCTCAAATCAGCTTTTGTCCCACCTCATAGTTCTGAAATGTTCTTCAAATGATGAGGACTGATTTATTATTGTGGCATTGTGAAATTCTGAATGGGGTCTAATCTTTCATTTTAATCTTTTATGAAGCGACTGGGTAAAAAAAAAAAATTACAAATGCAAAAGACGTGTGTCAGTGCATGTATGCACACATGTTTACATACATCTGTATATAGGACACACTAATGGGGATCAGATCTCAGACAGCACAAGAGTGGCGTGAAAAAAAACCTTAGGATTTGGCACTGAATAGGATAAAGACTGTGTTTAATAAAATCTGGACAATAATTGCAGGGTTCTACAAATTATCCAGTACATAGAATACACTCAATAAAGTGTTTTCTTATCATATAACCATGGGAACACTCTCTCTGTGAGCAAACAGAATAAAGAAGTAATGTTTTAAGTTGTTAGATTCCTTACACCTATTTTGTTGAATTTATTTACTTTGTATACAATATACATATAACTACTTCACCCATCTGAGGGGAAATCATCTTTTCAAGACAGCAGAGAAGCACTGAATTCTATGGAAGAAATGTTATTTCAAAAGATATCCACATGTCTTGGAAGCGATTCCTTTTCCCCAGTGATTCATGGTGGCCCTTTAAATCACACTGGAGTTTCCTTAACAAATATATAATAAGGAATGCTGTGGGGTTTAAAAGTCACTCCAATGGAAAAACACGTATTAGCATAGTTCTTGAGTAAAAGCATGATAACCTGTGCATACTGGTGATCAATACAGTGGGTTATTATATGGATGAAGTCTGACTTCCCAGGAGCCACCCTGCCTGGGCAAAGGTAACTCCTTTGTCTTTTCCAAAGGAAAAATCAAAGTACAGTGGAATTTCCCTTTCTGGATTTTCTAAGTCTTTTTTCGTTTTCTCCAAAATAGCCATTCACACAGCTCTGCCTAGGGCATGAATAAAATCCACAGAGCTGACGAGAGCACTGCGAGGAGCCATTTGTAACTTCAGACAAGAGTTTGGAAGGACCGAGGACAGGGATGTCATGCCTAACGGCTGGTATGGTGACAGTTCTCTCTCTGGCCTGGAGTACACCTGCGCTCCTGAGTTCTGAGGGACTCCTTATGTGTCCCCACCGTGCCCGCTGGCTGGGGATTAGCAAGCAGGAGGCACAAATAAAGCAAGGAAAAGACCTGAGGTTCACTGTCCTTTCTCCAAATGGCTCCCCTCTGTTGCTCTGAGAAACAAGGCGTGATCTTATGAACAGACGCCTCTGAGGCAAACCTCAAGGGAGCCGAGCCCTCAGAACTGGGGGAGGTTGGAGAAGATGATGGGCAGAGAGAGGAAGTAGAGGGAGACAGGAGAGGGAAGGCAAAGAGTCCAGTGGGACACTGGATATACTCCCTGCACCTTTTTGATAGTGGTTCTTGGGCAGCTTCTGCTATATACAGGGTTTGAACTGGGATCACTTTATGATATGGTGGGGAATATAATTCTCTAGCCTTCCTTGAATGTACATAAGAAATACAGGCATACCTTGTTTTATTGCACCTTGCTTAATTGCACTTCACAGATATTACAGCATTTTTTACAAATTGAAGGTTTGTGGCTACTCTGCTTCAAGCAAGTCTATTGGTGTCATTTTTCCAATGGCATTTGCTCACTTTGTAGTTCTGTGTCCTATTTTGGTGATTCCTGAAATATTTCACACATTTTCAGTATCATTATATTTTTTATGGTGATCTGTGATAAGTGATCTTCGACATTACTACTGTGACTTGCTGAAGGCTCAGATGATCATTAGCATATTTTAGCAATAAAGTATTTTTTAATTAAGGTATGTAATAGACATTAGACATAATGCTATGGAACACTTAATAGATTACAGTATAGTGAAAACATAACATTTATGTGCCCTGGGAAATCAAAACATTTGTGTGACTGGCTTTATTGCAATATTCACTTTATTGACGTGGTCTGGAACCAAATCTGCAATACCTAGGTGGTATGCCTGTTTCAGTAATAAACTGCGTAACCTAAAAACAACTTTTTTCCCATTTTTATTTGTTGATATCTGCAACACCACTCTATGTCTACCTCATAGAAGGTACTCACTTCATCCTACTTTGAAAAGTTTGAGTTTAAATTGGAACTATACCATTGTTAAAAAAAGAAAATAAGTCCAAAATGGAGTCACTTGTGCTAAGACCCATGTCAGCAAACCAAGACAGTACCTAAACTGATTGCAGTTTCAGCCTCTTCCAGGAATGTAACCTTCAACCAGTTAATCTGGAATTACCTGGTCAGCACTAGCAAGATAATCTGCCTGACAGACCCCTGCCTTCCCCAAAGGAAGGTGACCTTGCCTAAAACAACCCACTCTTTTCAAGAGTAACTTCCTTGCCTCACCTCCTTCTGCCTATAAAAGTCTTCCATTTTGTACAGATGTCTGGAGCTACTTTCTATTTGCTAATGGGATGCTGCCCAATTCATGAATCATTCAATAAAGGCAAGTAGATCTTCAAATCTGCCCAGTTTAATTTTGTTTTGTAGCACCACTTTTCCTAGTGGTGCCATCGGTGATGATCATCTCATCAATTCTGTGTTAAATATTCAATAATAAAATAATCAATATTATTCCAGTGACATACATTTTAGCTTTAAGAATATTGTGAACACAACCTATTGCAAACACAAACAAAAGAACAAAACTGTAATTTGGAGTCTCTCTTCAAATTCAGCAGGAATTTGACAAACATTTCATGCCACACTATTTTGGGTCTAAATATTGCTGTTAACTTTTTTTGGTCTTCTAAAGCTAAACCTTTCTTTGCCAAAAATTTCAACCACCTCATTTAATCATCTTTCTAAAGAAATCCATTTTTCTTTCTAGCACGTCCTCAAAGATTTCTGGCCTAAAATAGAAATGTAGAGAAAGCTTTTCCAAAAACTCCTTCTCAGAAGTATAAGCCTTAGCTGCTGCTTGTTTTTTTAGCCCCCAGCTATCTTGGTTTCTGTTGCCCCAATTCATTATCTCCTTCAGTTGCTCTTAGATGACTATGTCCACCTGAGCACCAGGCCATGGACCTCCTCTTGGCCAGCACCATCCTTGGACCTCTGCGAAAGTTCCAATTGCTGAATGATGTTTGCCTCCTACAAATCTCATCTACCTTGGCTTCCGTGGATCTCAAGTTTTTCAGTTCACCTTGTCTCACTCTTTCTAAGTTTCTCTTGCTGATTTCATTAGTCTTTCTACTCCCAAATATGAGACCCCCGTATTTTACTCTATGTGCTAATTCACTCAGTAAATGTACCCATGACTTTACTTTTATTTCTGGTATTCCTCCCCCATCAGTCTATCTGTCCAAATAAAAATCCCCTTGATTAACTGACTGTCACCTCAAACTCAATGTGTTTAAACTCTGAACTCATCATTTTTCTTCAAAAACTGGTTTCCCTTTAAAATAATTCATTTCTGTCCCTGGTATGGTGTCACTGTTCTTGCAGTACATTTTGGAGTCATCATTCTTTACCAACCTTTTTTTTTTCCCCATAATCTCATCGCAACTTTTTCATGTTTTTTCTTTAAAAAATGATTTTTTGCTGAAGCATTTCTCTCCACTCTTACGGCTATCACTTCATAACTGATTACCATCATTCCGCAATTCCGCATTTACATTATCGCACAATTCTTGTGCCAAAACCACTTTGGCTTCCAAAGCCCACCAGTCTTCCTCAATACTTGGCAATGCCTCCCACGTCCCACTGCTCCAAATTAAATCCTCTCTTACCTGATCGAGCCTGCCCTCAGCTGAGGTTGTTCTGATTCTGCGTAGTTAAAAACTGTCACATTGAAAATAAACACAGTAGTAACTTTATTATATGTTTTTATGCATGTTATTTTATTAAAAAGTTTTCTTGGCTGGGAAAAAATTTCGTATCCTTCTGCATGAAAACAGTTTATCACCACAGACTTAATTTAGGTTATAACGACTCAAATCTTATCTCTCTTAGCAGTTTCACTGTTGCTTCCTCTGAAGAAGAAAACCAGCCCCTTCATCTGTATCTGTTTAGCATTTTTATTTCATTATCTCCCTAGTCCTTTCCCTGAAACAGACGCAAAACCTAGAGCATCTCCCATTATTTCTTACATCGGATTACTAAGCATGAATGTAATTCAGGAGCCACCAACATGTTTTAATGCTTTTAACTTTTTCTCCTACCACAGTATAACTTGAAATTCACTCTATTCACAAATCAGTCCATTCTTCATCTTCCCAGTCTCATTCCCACATCCACTGACGCCAGCCCTCCATTTCCCTCAACCTCTCCCACACACCTTTCCTGAATCCTCCGACCTGCCTACTCAAGCAGCTCCTTCCTCTCCTGCCAGGCTCTCCTTCACATGCTGCCTCCTGGGCTGACTTCATTCTGCTCTCATCGCGTTAATACCTGGCATTACCTAACTCTCAAAGCCAGGTGGACTTAACTTGCTCTTACATTTTCATCCTGCTCATTGCTTTACTGGCCCTTTTCATGCCTAAACCCCTTAAATAAAGGTGGTTTGGAATTAATTGGTAGTGAGTCAAAGTAAAGACAGTTTTCTAGCTATTTCACTTAGTATATAATATCAGAGATATTCTTATTCAATGGATATCATATGATCCCGGCAATAACCTCAGGTTAATAACATTCTAGAAGATTAGATTTGATATGGTCAAATAAATATATCCTTAGGTCCCAAAAGATAAGACTTTCAAACTTAAAGAGTACTGCTCAAAGCTTATTTCATCCAAAGACGGATAAGCAAATGTGCATCACAGAAGACCGCTCCTGCCCAGACCCCGCCCCAGGCTCCCCGGTTCACATCACCGCACACAGACCCCAACCAGCACATTTCAGGCAGCAGAGCAACTACTGAGCCAGATTCTCCTCAGGCTTATGGTGTTTCCTGCTGGCAATCTGAACACTTTTGTAAGCCAAATGCTGTAGAACAGTAGGTTAAATACAACCTCAGTATAGGTGTAGCTATAGAGAAGACCCACTCCAAAAGCATCTAAATTTGTAACAGAATATAGTTTATACTTTGCCAATTCTGTCTCAGTATGAAATGACAACCAAATTGAATATTTTTGCCTAGATTTGCCTTATGTGTGTTTCTCCACATTCTGATAGAACACATTACATTCCCATTTTGGGGAATTCTTAACTAGTTTGTATATGTAGGCACCTTGAATTTTTTCATCTATGTTTTCCCAAACACCTTAGTAGGTATTTATTGTTTGATTTGTGAATGAAAGGGAAGGGATGAGTAGCTGACCTTTCTCTATAGAAACTTCTGAATTACTATTTGTTTTATCCCATTAAAAAAAGACATCAGATAGCTGTGGATTGATACGACCCTCAAAAGAACACTGAGGTAACACTGACTGATATGACCTCAATCACTAATCATTAACAGATGCTACCCCAAAATGTCTCTGACCCAAGTCTCCACTCTGAGCTTGAAATCACATACCCAACTCCCTGCCCTATATCTCATCCTGCATCTCTTAGATATCGACAACTGGACCACTGGGGTCATCAGCTTTTCTGCCCTCCACTTCCCAACACCACCTGTGCTGAGAGAAGAGACTGGCTCCTCTACCTACAAAGTGACTCAAGTCAGAAATGGATACTCTTTTTTACTCTTGCATCCTCCTGGTTCCCCAAGTTCACACAATCACTAAGTCTTACCTATGCTTCCCTCTAAACGCCCTTCATATCCATTCACTTCTCCCCTTTCTTACTGGCCCTATTCTAATCTAGGCCAAACGACTTCTTGTTACAGTAATTCCTCTCCTCTCTGCCTTCATTCTTTCTCAATTCCAACCATTCCCCACACTGCATTCAAAGTCATCTTTGTAGGAGTGGCATCATAACTGCGGATCTCCTGCTTAACCACTTTGTTATCAATCTTAGAATAGGTTCAAAACTTAAGAAATATATGTTACTCCATGACACAGGCCTTTCTTCTCAAATCACATTTCTTACCAACGCTTCCCCATGCCTAGCTGTTTTTACTCCTATTAATCTTCATTACTTTCAGGACCTTGAACACAGAATGTTTTCTTTTACTTGTGGGCCTTCTCAACTTTTTGTTTCTTTTGATTGCAGTCCTCTCTACTGCCATGCCCTTCTCCCAGACTAGGCAGCCTCCAGGTTTCAGCGTGGACAAGACTTCCCGTGGAAAGCTTTTCTTGATCCCTGCAGCCTAGGCTCGGTACCCCTCCTGCGTGGTGCTGCCCCCGTCAGAGTCCTGATGCTCTTCTATGCCCTTTCTTCAATTTGTCCTAATGTTATCACCTTACGTAACAGTGTTTCATTTGTCACAACTAAGATTGCTGGTACAACGCTACTAACTGAAACACGGACTTTATCTGGATTTGGCTAGTTGTCCCCCTGGCGCTCTTTACTGTGTTCCAGGAGTCCACCCACTGCACCACATGCATTCAGTCTTCATGTCTTCATAGACTCCTCCAATCTGAGACAGTTCTTCAGTCCTTCTTCTTCCTTGGCCTTCACATTTCAAAGAGTACTGGTCAGGTATTTGGTAAAACATACCTCATTTTTGCCTTGGCTGATGTTTTCTCATGAATAGACTTGGGTTATGGATTTGTGGGAAGAACGCCAGAGAGGGAAAGTGTCCTTCTCTTCTAGGAAGAACTTTTGATGGAAATCTGACTCCTATTTTTTGTAGTTGACCATATTTTTCTTTGTGGTTATTTTCTGTGATTTCAAGAGTTGTTTTTAAGTATAAGTCTTTACATTCAACATGCTAGGTCTTCGGTGAACTCTTTTTGATGTGACTGTTTGTACTCGTAAGCTCTGGAAAGTTCTATTTTATTTTTCTTTGATATTCCCTACCCCCTTCCATCTTTATCCTCTTTTAATCTTATTTATAGCAGCACTTATGAGCTGTTTGCTTACAGCCTATCTTGAGTTGCTTTCCTTTTTTGAGTAAATGAGTCTTGAGGATAATTTACTAATAGAGATTATCTCTTACATGTCTCAAGCCTAAGCTTAAGAGATGAAGGAAATGGATTTTCTTTCCGATCTCCACACGTTCAAAACTGAAGTATGCGGAGGCATAATTCTGACTTATTTTCCTTCTTCTGCTTTATATAATTATATTTAAAAAACACTTTGTCCGATTTTGGCCTCTGAACACTTGAAAGCAATGATTCGTAATGGACCGCATTCTCCATCTCCTTCTGTCCCGCAGCTGACGGGGTGGGCATGCTGAGTGTACACCTTGGCTTTCTCTCTGCGGTCCTAAAGGGATGGGAGCCAAGAGCGTGGTCCTTCTGACACCAGACGCTGCAAGCAAAGTGTGGCTGTACTTTCTCTGGCGAATCGGGAAGATGGACTATGCCTGACGTTGACAACACGGGTTTCCGTTGCCAGCTGTTCAGCTGTGGGTCACTCAGGTGCCCGTAAGTCTCCCAGCCACCAGCACGAGGTAATATTTCCTTTGTCATCGGCAACACTTTTCATAACCAAGTTTTAAACCATAAGATAAAAGCTAATTTTATGACTTCCATCTCCTCGTTACAGTAGGTCGCATGCAGACAACGTACCTCAGACACTGCCTTCCCGGTTTCCGTGTGCGGTTTACTACGGTTTCTCTAGTCCATACTGAGTTACTCAGAAAACACTGTCAACCGAAATTCTAGGGCCCCTTCCAAAAATCAGTCCATCAAACACATACAACTTGCTAAGAAAATTAAGGATTTTTGGCGTAACATAAGTGGAGCCAACAACAGATTTTTACAGCTAATTCTAGAAGTTGAGAGGCTGTTTATCCAGGTTGCACACTGTACCTACATGGTGCTTCCAGCCACAAGCTGCCATCTAGCTTTACCTATTTCAGTATCAGTACTTCCATAAAAACGGGGGAAAGGTATTAAGTTTATTGTTTCTGGAAGTGCTTTTTAAAAATATTCACAAATGAGAGAGCTGAAACAAGTGACTAAATGAGATTTTAGGTTATTAATGGATTACAGTAACTGCCTATCAAACATTAATGACTACAAATGAAGCTGTGCTATATTTATTTTGTGCAATAAATTTCATTTTAGACAAATGCATGGAAAGAGGATGATTTTGTTGGTTAAAATGATACTTGACAAAATTTCAGAAACTGTGACAATCTCCTAGTATTAGAAATACTTGCTGCCGATATAGCATTTCTTCAAAATGTAACTTAGTTCATGACATGAAGACACAAAACTCCGTTAAGTAGGTATGAAGGACCAGCTACCTGAATGTCTGGAGGAGGCTCCCTTCCTCTTTATGCCTCAGAAGCCAAACAAGTTATTTGGTGTCAATCTTGTTCCTACTCTTCCTTCCTTGCTCACTTAATGATACCGCCATTCATGCAGCTTCCAGATCTTACCATTAGACACTCAAGGCTCTAGGAAAGTTTCAAGATTCTTTTGAGACCAAAACAAACATACAAACACCTCTGACTATGTCTGATCATTTGGACTATGACGGATCTAGAATGTAAGTTCTTTAAAAGTGAAGCTTAGATGTTTACTTAAGAGGTATAGGGAATTTCCACGCCCATGAACGTTCAGTGTTGTGTGGTGGGGAAAAGCATAGGCTTTGAAGATAGATCTGCAATTAATTTTACTTCTTTTATAGATATTAGAGGAACTTTGGAAAAGTTGCATAATTTGCATAATTTCAAATCTCTCTTCCACATATAAACGGATTCAAATGTTTGTCATGAGGACACTTAATAGTGACATATAAAATTAAGTGGCCTGTGCTATCTGGCATTTAGAAGTGCTCGATAATTGTAGCTACAGTTTTTTAAACATAATATAAAAATAAAAAGGAATCTCTCTCCATCGTCAATGACATAAATGATAATATAAAAAACAGCTATATATCCCGGAGTGTGAATAAAATCTAAGATTAGATGTGAAATAAAATTATCTAATAAAGAAATACGAGTATGAAGTGAAATCACGTTGAGTACTCACATGTGAACAAGCAGGCTTCTGGGAGGCCGCAGCCGGATTCTTACACCTCGGAAATGATTTATGCTCCGTAGACACTAAGGTTCTCAGCACTTCTTGTCTCCCTCTGTCTGTGAAGATACTCTTGGCAAACAGTCCCATGTCCCCTTCATGTCTTCCTTTCTTCCCTTCATTCTAATAATCACCTGTAACTACAAGAAAAATTACTGTCAGGTGAAAGTGGTTTTAATAGATCCTGCAATGAAAATTATAATTCCTCTAAAGCGGTAAAACTGTGATCTTAACAGGTAATACTCAGAAATATTCTTCCCAAACACTCATCTAACTCTTCAGTGATATTTTCTGAAGCTCTGAAAGAGTTTCCCCTTTAAAGAACTGATGTATAAAATATATCCACTCTCCCACTACAGATAAGAACCACTTTAATCCCACATTTTATTATTGTAGGGACAGATAAGTGGAAAGATAGATGATGTCAAGCACTCAAATGATCAGATGTGTAAAGGGCCAGATGTGGGAAGTCATAATTCTCCAGACCGCTTCACCATTTGGCCTATTATGGCTCCACAGGATAAAATACAAAGACACAACTCTAAAAATTAAGGTTAAAAAAAAAACATATTTCAGTTGAGTGAACACATAGGTGTGACCTCACAGTTGGCTCTCACTATACACTGTTGATACTGGATTTGTCTATCTGACATTTAGTATTCAGTTCCTGGGGCTCTAGGAAAGGTATACATTGCTAAATAGTGTAGAGCAAACACTTCGATAAAGAGTTAACATTTTACTTAAACATTATATGGTGTGCCAGAGCTGTGCTAATTTCTCTACATAGATCATTTCATTTAATGTTTTATGTATTATTATTCCTCTCTTTACAGTGTGGAATCTGCGGTTTGAAAAGGCTAGATTGTTTGCACATCCGTGTTCACAGCAGCATTATTCATAACAGCTAAAATGTGGAAGCCACCCAAGTGTCCACCGATGGATAAATGGATAAGCAAAATGTGATATATGCATACGATGGAATATTATTCAGCCTTAAAAAGGAAGGAAATTCTGAAATATGCTGCAACTTGGCTGAACCTTGAGGATATTTTGCTAAGTAAAATAAGCTAGTCAAAACAAGACAAATACTAAACAACAAGGACCTACTGTTTAGCACAGGGAACTATACTCGGTATCTTGTAATAACCCATATGGAAAAGAATCTGAAGAGGAATATATATGTATAACGGAATCACTTTGCCATACACTTGAAACTAACACAACACTGTAAATTATACTTGAATTAAAAAAAAAAAAGACAAACACTGTATGACTCCTCTTACATGAGGTACTCAGAGTCATCAAAGTCATAGAGACAAAGAGTAGAACGGTGGTTTCCAGGGGCCAAAGAGGAAGGGAAATGAGGGGTCATTGTTTAATGGGTACAGAGTATTATTTTTGCAAGATGAAAAGAGTTCTGGAGATGGATGGTAGTGATGGTTGAACAACAAAATGAATGTACTTAAAACCACTGAGCTGTACATTTAAAACTTATTAAGATGTAACTTTTACATTATGTATATTTTACCACAATTTTAAAAACTGGAGGGAAAGCCTAGACAACTTGACTAAGGGCACAAGTTAGCACTGAGGCAACGTGATGCTGGTACCCACCTCAACATCACGGTTGTACGATCCCTTTTTTATAGAGGATGAATTGCCCTGGACTTGAGAGGGTATTCTCTGAGCATCTGGATATACATCCTTTTCCACTGGGGTCTTCAAAAGAAATCATGCCTCTCTGATAAGCCGGAAGAATTTTTGAACATACACAGATTGCCTTTTTATTTTATGGTGTCTACTTAAACTGCATACTGGAGGTTACCTATTTTATCAGCCTTTTCAGAGAGGATTTTTTTTTACCACAATTTCTGATACAGATGATCGTACTGAATTATTTAGATTTTAAAAACTATGCTTTGTACTTGATTATCTAAGACAGTATTTACACTTGATTCTTGAACAACACAGATTTGAACTGCTTGGGTCCACTTATATGCAGATTTTTTTCAGTAGTAAATACTACAGTACTACAGGATCCCAGGTTGGTTGAATCTGCAGATGCAGAACTGCAGATCGGGAGGAACTGCATTTACAAAGGGCCTACTCTAAGTTATATGTGGATTTCTGACTGCACGGAGGGTCAGCCCGCCTAGCCCCTGCCATGTTCAAGGGCCAACTGTACTTTACTTCAATCCAGTAAACACTGAACGCGTGCTGTGTGCCAGGCACAGATGCCGATATAAGGCGTTACTCTGTCAGTACACTGTGAAAAGGGAGCACAAAGGAGCACTGCGCTCATCGCGGCGGGGAGGAGCGCTCAGGATTTGCTGACACTAGAAGGGGGCGTGTCCCGAAGGCATGCGGGGTGAGCCAGAGGGACAAAGGAGGTGAAAGCACGCTGCAGTGAGGCATCTGCCTGAGCAAAGGCAGGGTGAGCCTGGTACCTTTCTGGAAGTGTTAGGAATGCAGTGTGGGTGCCACTGGTGCCACAGTGAAGGCTATGGGAAAGGCCAGAAAGGTCGGGAGGTAAGGATGTACCCAGCCGTGCTAAGGAGTTAGGCTTTGCGACAGAGTGTGACAGGGTGCTTTAAATGGGCAAGTGACATGACAGCACTAAAGTCTATGAACTATCGCTCTGGTCAACATGTGGATGAACTTGAACGGAATGTATCAGTGCTCGCCTTTGCTTTACCACTCAGTATCCTTTGGCTGTGTGTATTTGGCCAAAGAGAGCATTATAAAATTGAAGACCAATGACATGATTGTAAAAACACAGGAAACTTCAATTGAAAAGACAGTGATGGAATGAGCCAATGGGAGAGGAAATACAGTCTGGGCACCTTGTTTTCATCTCAGAAGTAAAAAGTAAGGAAGTGGGAGGAAGCGTGTTCACATGGCCCTTCAACTAGGCCATCTCTCGGGACCTACATCCATGTCCCACAACGTAGATGGGATCTTCTGTCCACTGGACGCAGGGCCTACTCACATCACTGAACAATGCAGAGATTCATTAAACATATGCAATCATTGTTTAACACTTGCTAACATTTTCAAACACTGAACCTTTTCAAAGAGCGTTCTAAAAAAATAATAAGCATGAAACACCATCTCTCAAGTACCTCACAGTGCCTCCATCTGTATACTTGAAACATGTGAAATTTAGAAAGGGCATCTAGAGAGACGCAAGAGAAATTTCGGCAGTCATGAGCTGCCGAGCCTTGAGCTAAGCCTCTTCTCTGCTCAGCACCTCTTTCTTCCTCCCCTGCATGTTACTCCTTTGAAGAATGTAGTTCTGGGGCTTCCCTGGTGGCGCAGTGGTTGAGAATCTGCCTGCTAATGCAGGGGACACGGGTTCGAGCCCTGGTCTGGGGAGATCCTACATGCCACGGAGCAACTAGGCCTGTGAGCCACAACTACTGAGCCTGCGCGCCACAACTACTGAGCCTGCGCGTCTGGAGCCTGTGCTCCGCAACAAGAGAGGCTGCGATAGTGAGAGGCCCGCGCACCGCGATGAAGAGTGGCCCCCGCTCGCCGCAACTAGAGGAAGCCCTCGCACAGAAATGAAGACCCAACACAGCCAAAATAAATAAATAAATAAACCTTAAAAAAAAAAAAAAAAAAGAAAGAATGTAGTTCTGTTATCTCCCTCCTCCATACTGGGGTAATGCAGTCTCCTTTGTCGGGGGACTGTTTTACAGTATTTTTCATTTCCCATCTGGGGCTCAGAAGAGTGCTTTGCACACAGTAGCAGGCCTAGAAATATTTACTAGCAAAAAAATACAACTTTACACCCTATCCAAACTCCTGAGCCAAACTCCCTGAGTAATGTGAATTTCTCCCTGTAACTTAGTTTAGAGGTGATGGCCTGTATCATGAATTGGGGTTGGCAAGGTGAGAGGAGGGAGTACACTGAGAAAAGAAAGGTGTGGAGGCCAGGAGAAAGCCTGGTCTGGGGAACTTTTTAAGTGACCTATTTGGTTTTTGGTTTTGTTTTCCTTTTTTTTTAAGAGCAGGTGGCTCTCTCGTCATCTATAATTAAGTTCCAAATCTCCATTTTCTGGTGTATTCTATAAGACTGCCAATTTATTCATTTTCAATTCATTCTCTGCCTTTATTAACAAGGGTTACATTGAAGACGGAGGCGAAATCAATAATATTTAAGGAAAAATATGGAATTCAGACCTAAACGGTTTTTTCCTCTTCTCATCCATTTATCCAGCTTCATCTTCATATGACTTGTAGCCTTATGCTGCAGGGCGGCCTTCCATCAGCTCTCAAAGTTACCCCAGTCACGGACCAGATGGGACACTCACACTTACCCCAACACAATCCCCCTACACATGGGGGCTAGGGAGGGGGCTGTCCAGAGAGGGGAGAGAAAGAGACAGACAGAAAGACAGACAGGGAGATATGTGAAGGGAGAGCTAAAAATCTGTTACTTTTTACCTCTTTAAATTCCCATGATATCTTATTCATCCTTTTCATATGACTTATCACTCTCTCTCCTTTATTAATGATGTGCTACTATTACTGAGTACGTGCTGTGTATCAAGCTCCGTGTGACGTATTTTACAAAAATCATTCAACTTAATTACTGAAATAATGTAGTGAAGTGTCCTTATCTTGTGGCCCCTTTTCTAGATGAGGGCATGAAGACAAAATTTTGTCTGATTTTTTTTTCAAACATGATATATAATGTCTTCACATACATCCTTTCAGACAGCAAGCACATAATTTGGTGTGTGCGTAAGTGAATGAATGATTAAAGGTCTTTAAAAGAGCATTTTGTTACTACTTTTAAACCAAATATTTTATGGGTAAACCTTAAGTGTGGTTATGTAAAAATGAATTACAAATTTTCCACTGGCACACACTTTGCAGCAATTACCATTTTCTCTTTTTATCCCATCACATGCTAAAATTAGATTTTAAGCCATAATTCTGGTAATTGTTTACGAATCCATATTTGAAGCCCAAAAATTGTCATCAAAGTACTTAAAATTAGTTAACTGCTTTATTAAGGAATAACTGATATACAATAAATTTCACATGTTTAAAGTGCACCGTTTAATAAATTTTGACATTTTATATCCCTTAAAATTATCATTCCCATCAAGATAATAAACATTTCATAACCCCTAAAAGTTTCCTCATGCCCCATTTAAACCTTCCTTCCTATACCTTTTTGATCCTGACTCCTTTATCTCAAGACGACCATTGATATGTTTCTTTCTCTAATATTAGTTTGCATTTCCTAAGACTTTAGAGAAATAGAATCAAAGAGCACATTAGTTTTTGGTCTGGCTTCTTTCATTCAGAATGATTATTTTGAGATTCATCCACATTGTCGCCTGTATCAACAGTTTATTCATTTTTATCACTTAGTAGTACTTCGTTGCATGGATATACCATAGTTTGTGTATCTATTCATCTGTTGATGAACACTTGTGATGATTCCAAACTTGGGCTATTACAAAAAGAACTGCTGTGAACAATTCTGTACAAGTCTTTGCATGTATGTACATATATTTTCCTACAGGGAAATACCTAGAATTTTAAGCAACTGGCAACCTAGTCCCTAAAATAACTGCATGACTTTATACTCATACCAGCAGTGTATGAGAGTTCTATTTTCCTCCACATCCTGAATCAAAACTTCCATGGCCAGTGTCTTGAAATTTACCTATTCAGATAGGTGTAGAGCTGTATCCCACTGCAGCTACCATTTTGAGTATCTTTTAATGTGCTTATTGCTGCCCATATATATTCTTTGGTAAAGTTGTATGTTCAAATCATTTGCCAATTTTTAATTGGGTTGGGTTTTTTTTTTTCATTTTTTAGAGTTCTTTATTTATTTTGGATATAAGTTCTTTATTAGATAAATAAATTGGTAAATATTTTCTCCTAAACTTTGGTTTCTTTTCTTCTGTCTAGTATCTTTTGAAGAGCAGAAATTTTAATTTTGATGAATTCCAATTTA